>NC_056733.1:1363660996-1363745996 GCF_019279795.1 Protopterus annectens
GTTGCATTTGTCAGGTAAAGCTTAGACAGCTTGGGACAGAAGGCAGGAGTTTCTGCTGATGACTGTGTTGCACTTTCTGGTGGCCTCAAAAAAATAGCTGGGACCTGCAAAGTACCACGCACCCAGAAGCACAAAGTAGTTGTACAATTGGATTTAAATAAACCAATTTAGTATGAATTGAATGAAAATTATGAGTACAGGTACAAACCAAGAACTCGTGGAACTAAGTCAAACCAAGAACAACTCAAACACATAGCTGGAACTTTGCAGGTCCCAGCTATTTGTTTGAGTTGTTCTTGGTTTGACTTTGTTTCACACATTCTGGTGGCCTGGTAGCAATGCTATGGTCAGCAACAGACTACTGATAAATTTGTTGTTAAGGGGGGCTTGACCAGCTTTACCGTACATGGAGTGATGCACGTAATTTCAAGAAACTGCACTTAGTTAGGGTTTCCTTCCTTCAAATGAGCACATAAAAATCCCCTCTCTGGTCAAATGGCTCAATCTATACAGAAACATCACAATCTACTCTCTGGATAGTTACAAAGTTAATCTTGCCCATGTAACCCAATTGGAAGGCTGACCCAAACTGGGAAGATTGACAGATATCATGCATATTGTGGCTGCGGTGAATGATTTCAGAAGAAACTCTGTGATGGAGCTGATGGACAAAATTCACAGATGAAGTAAACAATGTGAT
This sequence comes from Protopterus annectens, assembly GCF_019279795.1. NCBI lineage: Eukaryota > Metazoa > Chordata > Ceratodontiformes > Protopteridae > Protopterus > Protopterus annectens. Next base: position 1,363,661,697 of record NC_056733.1, read on the forward strand.
GTGATTGTATCTGATATGTTTAAAGAGATCCTGCTGAAGCATTTTTATTAGGAGTAAGACTTGAGAAAATACAAATATAAATGGTGATTAGAATGGAGATTGCATTATTATGTTTCAGTCTGGGTGAATGTAAGTTGCAAATATTCCATATAAATTATTTTGTGATAATAAAGGAGGAAGAGATTACTGTATGTGACAGGAAGCCTACATATTATATAAGTACTGGAAGGGTTTTCTTGTTATTTAAAGATTGAAAAAAGTATTAAAAATGCAGACGCAGCAGAATACATTTATTATAAAACGTTTTTCATTTGAATATTACAGGCCCCACATTAATGTTCTAGAAATGCGCAAGATAAGGAAATAAGAAGTGAATGAAGATAAAACTTAGACATTTCTGAGTGAGAAGTCTTGGATAGGAAAAAAGCGACAGGACAAAATGTACCTAATGAAATTCTCAAAGTATTAGGTAAGAAAACATATATGGGAAAAGGGACGGAATGCATCCAAGAACTATAGCTACAATGTAGAAGATTAAACTTGCTATATGGTGTTGCAAACATCATCATAAGCAAGTGGTCGAATGAAGATAAAAAATAAAATGATGAAAAGTGTAAAGGGAGAGAAAGTGATTAAAAAGTGTAGTTAGAGAGGAATGGAATCACTGCAGGTCAAAGAGAACATGATTTGACATGGTAGGATAGAAAACAGGAGAAGGGAAGGAATGTAGCAAAGGGGAATTTCTAGAACTGGAAGATAAACTATATTCAAGATCTTACAAGAGTCTTCAGAAACAAGTAAAAGAAGTTAAACAAAGTTAATCAAAAATGGAACAAGAAAAAATATAATAGTTTAAGCAAGCAAAAAAGACACTGCAGAGCCAACCATTTAATGACTTATTTTAAATAAGGGAATACTTTACAATCCATGGAACTGTCAACCACTAAGATTAAGAGCAGAATCCATAGAGAAGAAGTTTTGCATGAAAGTTTTAAGATTCTCTGCAGACAAAATAGAAGTTAGATTAGACATCTTAGGAAGCAGACAGCAACCTTTTTAAGGCAATGGAACTGTAAGGTCATTTGGGCAAAAATGAAGATACTGGGGCGGGGGGGGGGGGGTTGTTTAGAAAGAATACCTGCAAGGAAAATATGTGAGGAACTCAGCTCCCAGCTTTATGCATAGATATACAAATACAAGGGAACATGACTATAATATGCTATATGTGTAAACTGGTGACTAAAAGATAAACAGTAAAACAAATACACTGGAGGAGGAACAGCAACATGTGGCAACTGTTCTTGGTCGGGTGTTGTATTTGCCTGTCTGCCACCAAGATAACTGTTTAAATAACAGTTGGGAGGGTGGCCTAATGGTTAAGGTGTTTGCCTTACAAACACAAGGTGCAGGGTTTGAGTCTCACAAGGGATAATTGGCTAGGCTTAAAAAAAAGGGCAAGGGCAATTAGCACTAATAGTACTAATCAACCTATAAGAAGAACTTATATCCCTCCAAAATTGGGAGCTGGAAAAAAAGCAATAAAGGCTAGGCTACGCCACTCCACTCCCTATAAATCACTTAAAACGTCAAACGCTAAAACAAAAACAAATAATTCACATAAAAGAAAAAAACACAACATGTAAACACCAGATGTTAAGCGCTTTCATCACTTCCCGAGACAAGACAAATAAGAAACATAAACTGAAATGTAACTGTAATGAAATGTAAACCATAAAAAAAACAGCAATGTAACAAAGGCACACCCTGTGAATATTGCACATATAAATTATTAATAAATATTATAATATAATAAACTTAAAAATATTTGTAAAGAAATTTTACTGAAATCCACTTTGTAATATTTATATAAAATATAATAATAATTATAATAATAAAAAAATAAATAAAAAAATATATAAATAAAAATTAAAATTATGAAATATTAAGAATCAAAACCAATGTCAACATTACTATATACAACAACCTATATACATTATATATATATGTATATATACGTCCAATGACATAATCATATATAATTACCCCATATATCCTAAAATATGATCAATGGTAATACTTAATGGATCACATTTTGAGGAAAGGTTTAATACTTATAAAATCTCATCTATCTTAATCTAGTGGCATCTTGCTCTATCTACAACTTGCTCTATTTTTCCAGTCACCTCCTATTGGATTCACCTATTGGATTCAAATCATTCTTGTTCTATTATGGTAAATGTTCTGAAATTTTTTAAGTTTTTTCTTTAATGTAATGTTTCTTAACATTTGATTTATATCCTATTTTGATGTTCTATAATGTTCATATATAGTTCTCTTCTGTAGTCAGTTGCCTCTCCAATGTAGAAAGCATTTAGCTAATTACATTACCCTACACATTCCTCCCCACCTATAATTTTTCCTCACTTCTTAATTTCTATGTGATTGACTGATTCAATGTATATATTGATGTTGTGTTGATACATGTTTTGCTATTTTGGCTCTTTTTTTGTTTTTTTTTTTTTCTTCTTCCATCCTTCTTATTTGACCTTCAATCTTCTCTTATAGTTTCTTAATGTCTTTATAACTCTTCTATACTGAAGTCGGGAATATACCTAACTTATCTCTAGTATATACTATAACCCTAATAATGTCATTAATATAAATGGGAATAAGTTATATATATACTCTGCCTTCCTCATATATATAATCATTTTATATAATTTGTTTTATATATATTTTTGTTTATTTTAATATGTTTTTTTTCATGTTATTTCATTAAGGGTATGTTGGTTTATTACTTCCTTAAATCTATCAAACCAGATTATCAAACTCCAATAAATCTAAATAATATAATAATTCCTTACTCATTGGATAAATCTATCCATTCCATTATATTCTCATCTCCCTAGCTACATTCTACATCCCTCCTTATACATATTCTTTTGAATCTGTCTTGGAAATATTGTCTTGATGATTACTGTCTGAATATATGTGATCATTTGAAAAGGTTGTCTACTTATACATAAAGGTGTGAAACTATCTGCCTATGTGCAAGGTGTAAAACACTAAATACTACTTTCAAAAATGAACTTTAGAAACTTATACCTTTCTGTAATATATTAATTCAAACTAATTTCACTCTTTCTTTGTCATTCACCCTTCTTAAAAAAAAAAAATAGTCTAAAAAATCTATATAAAACATTATATTAGCTTAATATATATGTTTCTTCTATACTTAAATTGTCCTTAACTACATGACACACTGTTGTGTTTTTCTTATACATACTATTTAAATTTATAATGTCATTACAAAAAAATTCTCATTAGTGACTACAATATTTTTAATAAATTGTAAATAATTCTTCTTTCACAAAAAAATCTGAATAATTAAACATTAAAAAATTCATTAAAAGTATTACTCATTATCTGCATACTATTGGGTATATGACAGATTATTATCTCTTCTGGTTTCGCAGAGACAGATCCAATAATCATGAATTAAATTCATTATGTAATAAAATACTGTGATTAATTATTTCCACTTCATGAATGAGAGTTGACATTTTTCATCATTATGTTGCGTTAATAAATATATTTATCATAAAATTAAAAAAAATCACAAATTATTTCCACTGTATTCCACTATGATCACTTTTAAGTTATAATCATTTTTAAGTTATAATATTTATACATTATTTAATAATAGAGAGATGTGCAATATTCACAGGTGTGTGCCTTTAAAACATTTAGCATGGTTTGGCGCCAATTACAGTTTACATTTCAGGGACAGTTTATGTTTATATTGTTAGAGGAAGTCTCAAAATCGCAGATGAAAGCTAACATCTGGTGTTTACATTTGTGTTTTCTTTCTTTGAACTGAATTATTTTGCGTGTTTTGACATTTTTGCATTTAAGTTAAAGTGGACTTGTATTAGCTCTGTTTTTGAAACTCTGTTTCCTAGCCTTGGAGGAGCTCATTGTTGTGCTGTGTGTCATCACAGAAGTGCCTGCACTGGTTTTTGGATTGCGAAAAGTCAGTGGCCCTTGCTTGGAGCTGGTCCAGCACTTGTCATACTGACTGGACTGTGAAATGCTGCAGCCCATGTTAGGGACTGACCCAGCTCATAACAGGCATCCAGCTATTCCAGTTTCCCATCATAGGTACTCTTCAGCCATTTTCTGCAGCTCCAGTAAAGGAAATATATCATTATCTAGTCACCTTTCCCACATAGATGGACTCTGTTTAGCAGAAGTAGCAGCAATTGTGCCTTTCAAATGACCCTGTGAAAATTATGGAGATTTTTTAGACAAATGCACTTTTCAAAACATGACTTGTGTAGTCCGTCAATCCTTATTTGTGTATGTGCCATGTCTCAGGCTTGACACCTTGTTGTGGTACCACTTGGCACATGCCTGATGCATGAGTTGCATATGAATATTTAAAAGCAAGAAACTGTATGTGAACATTCATGATGCAAAGATATTTATGACTGTGATAACAAAGCTGAATGACTTTGCACCATTTTCAAACATGTTGCCATATTATTTCCAATTAACTGGAAATATGCACAGTACAGTAGCAGAATTCAAAAAGTTGTATTCTGTGCTAGTATGTCTGGTTTTGAAGGATAAAGCAGACATTTGGCATTTTGACAACTGCATTCATAATTCATAGAACTGATAGAACACTAGTCTGTTTTGCCAAGCAAAGTGGTATGGTCTATGGATCATGTATTTGCCTGCCAATGATAGAGTTTGAACATTTCCTATGCTACTGCATTTTGTTCTAGTCTACATATTTATATGTTACCCTTTCTATCACAGAAATTAATGTCCAAGATAATGCACAGGAGACATAATTGTTTCCGACTAGGACTGTCCTACAGGAACTCAGTGCTGTGGTTCAACATGCTTTGAATATTACCAATACTGTAAGCAGATGCAAAAATTGCACGAGTTAGATTTTACAGTTTATATGGAAGCAAGTTCCTTTTTCCCATGGAAAAAAAGCAGCTCCATTATTTTTAGATCTATAACATGACCTGCCTACTTTTGGGGATGTGGTCCTTTCCAGTGGTTAAGTTGTAATGGCATTCAGTCATAGTTAATATATGGGCAGAAGTACTTCTGGCATGTTCCAGTCAACCAACAACTTGGGCTACAGAGTTCTTCCCTTCTAGTACCTGTGACATTCACATACTGTCATGAGTCAGTGATTAATTGAGGGAGGTTGTATACTGTGATGTTATTATGTGACACGTCTTGCCTGACTCTTCTAAAGGCTATGTACTACTCTGCTGTACTATATCAGGCCAGTATACTATGAATATGTACTTCTGTGAAACAGAAATAGTCACACTATCTGTGCACACACCCTTTCCAATCAGAATAAATGCATATTGTTATATTTCCTATGTTTATATAAGATTCACCATGTCCAGAGGATACCCAGGCTGTCAGATGCTGGGACATTTTTTTCACTATCAAAAGTAATACCCTTCAGCCAGCTTATATGCAACATGGCGTATGTCTTTTGGTTAGAAAAGACACAGACCAGCTGTTTCAAAACCAGGTGTGGCATGTATTTACTGCAGGAAACAAATGCTATGGGAAGGAAAGAACAGGACAATGATGCAGCATCACAGATGCCTCACAGACATGATTGGATGGGCATAGTTTAAGGTAGAGCAGACTGAAATATTGCGATTTCCCAGAGGGGGTGGCCTTCCAGGGTGTACACAGTTCACAGACATGGAATAATTCCTTCTGTTCATGGGGGGAGGAGATGCACTATGCATTATTCCCACAGGTAGACCAGATATTGGTGAGAGGGGGCGCCCCAGCATTCCTATATGTCTGTTTGGATGGGAGACCAGCTTATTAATTCCAGGTAGAGGCTTGTTGATACTATTCTCAGAAATACTGAGTATAGAATATTTCAGCATGTGTGAAGCACATTTCTCTTCCTAGATGCCTCCAACCTGCAACAATGTTCTGAAGTCACCGAATGTAAAGCTGGGTGATGTATTTTATGCAGCATGAAGAGTACAGTTTTTGTTGTCACTTGGCCACCCTGGTATCATACGTCATTAGGTTCACCATGACATTCTGTATGCCTTGCATGTACAGAAGGTGTAATATAGAAATATCTGAGACTCAATAAAGGGCTGATGTTTCTACCATAAATGCATCCGGTGATGATGCCAAATGACATGGTCAGGAGTCACAGTCATGGGATATAATGGTACTATTAATGTCATTGTATGGTGGTGAGGCACCCTCACACACACACACACACACACACACACACACACACACACACACACACACACACACACACACTGGAAATACAATAGAAAATAATGAGGAGATGAGGACACTCACTGTACAGGATGTGAGTCCAGCATCCCAAGAGATTAATGCATCTTCAGCAATGACTCCTGCGTGTTTTTAGTCAAGAATTGGTAGGCCCACTAACTTGTCTTACTTTTGATGTAGATATACTGGAAATGTAGGGAACAATTTGATTCCCAGCTTTCATTTATTCATTAGGATGTAGGCAGTGCTGGGAGTATACTTTACCAGCCATTGTACAAGGATGTCATCCAGATGTTTTTGGCTACCATACAGTCTAAATAAATCTGTCAAGGAGGTTACGTGGCTTTTATTAGGCTGATATCCTTTCTAACAGTGAGATTCATATGGACATGGAGTACAGGGATTAGGAAACAAAGAGTATTGTGAAGGTTGTGTTGGCACACACCACTGGAATGATTACTCCTCCAGTATGTTGGATTGCTGACACCATCACACAACACTATCAGGATTGACTGCAGTTGGTATACAGTACAGAAACACGGGGAACTTGTTCCACTTTATTTTCAGGGTATACACAAAACACCATTATCACACATTGTCAGAAAACCTTCCACTGCTTTATTGCACAGTGTCACCTTATCTCTGTTATAAAAGTTTACACGCCCTGGCAGCTCTCACCAGCAAATTGCATTCAGGTCAGGACTCCATAGAGTAGCACTGCATTTCTGTCATACAAGGTCTCATATATTGGAACTCCTAACCTGCAAACTGCATCTAGGTCAGGGTTATGCAATGATATCCATTAATAAATCGAGAGGTTAAATGGTCAGTCTCTCTGGTGGTCTCCACACCTAGGCCACCATGGCCCTCATCCTTGATAACTGTTATGTATTTTTGCCATCCTTCAGTGTCCTGTATCCTATCCAGTTTATTTTGGGTAGTCTTCTGTTGTTATGTCTCATGCCACCTGTGCAAACGATGATGTCTTGTGACTCAAAGCTCTCCATTCTGTACCACATTGTGATGCCTGATGCATAATAGGAATAGACCATGTACTGTGCAGCATAGCCTACTAGTAAAACTGAATGCATAATGCGTAATATGAGAGGCATTGTCACTTTATGTCCCAGAGTTATTAACCAGATATCATCACTCTGTTAGTGCCATTGCATACTGTACTTGTTGCTACCTGACACAGGCTTTTCCAACATGTCTGCCATCCTGCTCTACCTCACTGCCTTTCCCTGCTGCTGCCCTGCTGTGATGTCTACTACAGGGCCTAATGGAGCTGTTCCTTTTGGCAGACTAACATCTCCATACAATCATGTTGTGCAGCATATGATAAACGTATACCTTTTTTGATAAATGTGTAACATGATAATGTTCCACATGGTAGATCCTATTTCTCCAGCAGACAGCAACAGATATAAATTGTGCTTGGGTCTTGGGATGACAGTATAACATGTAAGTTTGTTTGCATGTAGAGGTGAATGTATTTAACTTACTTATATATTCCAAGTGCACTGACTGTCAAAAAATGTTATTTTGCCAGTTTTAACTTTACTTAAAATGGACTGACAAAGGAAGAAAAGAGAAATGCATTTTTCCTTGCACACATGCACACACTCACACGCGCGTGCACATGCACATATATGGCTGCATGTGTACTATTAATAGAACTATTTTAATTGTGTGTCAGATTTTGAAGGACTATAATATTAGACTTCTGCAAATGTTAATTACACTGAGAATTCCTTTGCAGATAATTTCTGTAATTAATCATGTTGCTGATCACATGATTTTGTACTGAAGGGAAATTTAGACATACAGTGCCAAGAGAAATGATGCTTGATGAGCTGTATAGATCTTTGTGGATTTGCTAAAAAGAAATCCAGAAAACTTAGATTTTTCTTAGATGAAAAATATTTATAATTGTTGAAAAGTAAACATAATGTTTTATTATGACAAGCATACAAAGTTATTTCATACCCATTATTATAGAGTGAAGCATTAATTAGAAAATGATTTCTTTGTATGCAAGTATACAGAAATTGACAATTTGCCCACATACTGTGATACAGAAGTTATTTTTCACTTCACCAAAATAATTAGGCAGTGTTTTGCATGTGTTTTGCTTTCAAGATATAAATCCTAAAATCTTGTTTTTCATCCTTCAGATGACACTATCTGCAAGTTATCTAATTCTGTCACTCAAATGACTGATATAAGCAAGATATTAAACTTATAGCTAAAAGTTGAATATATATTAGTACAGCAGTTAATTTGCATTTCTAATGCAATATTTTTGTCATTATTGTGATTTTAATCCACTGTAAGTCAGCAGATAGAAAGCATTAAATCCATTTCCATATCATATCAATTTGACTAAAATGCGTTGTGTTGTAGTGACCTTATCATCCCATGGAAGGGATATGTTCCTGAATCCCTACGTTTAGTATAAAAACTGTTGAGGTTGCTATACATACACATTAAAGAAAAGAGCGTTATACATGTTTTCTACCATGTAACAACATGGTTTTGAGTTCTGAATTTTTCAATGGTGCTCAGTTCATGATACAATCATCCATTCTTCTCCTATTTAATGTGTTACTTTACATTAAAGAAAGTTACTCAAAATGGTTCTTATGGAAGCAATTATTTGTGATTTAATAACAACCATGGTAAAAAAAAAAATAGAGATTGTTTAATTTCCCTCTGAGCATTGTAGGCTCAAACATAGTTCCGCACTAAACAAAAGAAAACAGTTTGGCATCACTATCTGAACATACTTCATAGTATTTTTCACGTTTATAGTTTTGTTTTGACTAAGACTTGCAAACATGATGGAAAGCATTAATTGTTATATGCATCAAATAAAACAATGTATATACATTTTGACTGCTAATCATGGGAAACAGTTTGGCATCACTATGTGAACATACTTCATAGTATTTTTCATGTTTGTAGTTTTGTTTTGACTAAGACTTGCAAACATGATGGAAAGCATTAACTGTTATATACAACAAACAGAACAATGTGTATGCATTTTGAATGCTAACTATGGGAATATACCTAGTATAATACTGAGCTGTCTATGTCATAAAAGATTTACACCTTTGTGCCCACCTTATTGAAGTGTGCAAACCAAAATGCTGCCCCTGCCCTAACCCAGACCTACACACTACTTTAAGAAAAACCTTTCCTGAACTACAACTACTCAAAGTTTGCCTTATGTTAGTGTTAGTTTTTTTTTTTATTTAAATTACCTGATGATGAAAAGACAATCGTTCCTCTATCCATATGACCAGTGTAATTTCAGCCATTTACTACCACTAACTTCAGACATAATTTGTCTAAATAAAGATGGTGAAGTAACGTGAAGAGTTAATGTCACGAGTAGAGGTGGAGTTGGGGTCAACATGCATTAATAAGCTGGGCAAGGGGACGTTTGCCTTCCTGGTCTATCTTACTAATGCTTGCTAATCATAACTGTGACCTTGCCATTACCCTTAAAGTAAAACCTTACACCTTACCTTAGTAAAAAAATCTTTCCAGAACACCATCACTAAACTAGTCATTCATACACACACCACATATTTTACCTCACACACACACAACACTATACCTATCCCCTTTCCTAGCTGTTATGCTAACACTAACCCTCAAACCCATGCATATGCACACTCCTGCCAATCATATCCCACTTTATCCACAGATTTCTTCTTCTTCTTTCGGCTGCTCCCGTTAGGGGTCACCACAGCAGATCAACTGTTTCCATTTTTTCCTGTCCTCTGCATCTTGCTCTGTCACACCAACCACCTGCATGTCCTTTCTCACCACATCCATAAACCTTATCTTAGGCCTCCCTGTTTTCCTGTTACCTGGAAGCTTCATCCTTAGCATCTTTTTCCCAATATACTCTGCATCTCTCCTCAGCACATGTCCAAACCAACATAATCTTGCCTCTCTGGCTTTGTCTCCAAACCTTCCAACCTGGGCTGACCTCTAACATACTTATTCCTAATCCTGTCCATCCTCATCACACACAGTGCAAATCTTAACATCTTCAACTCTGCCACGTCAAGTTCTGACAACTGCCTTTTTGTCAATGCCACTGTCTCTAACCCATATAACATAGCTGGTCTCAATACCCTCTTGTAGACCTCCCCTTTCACTCTTACTGGTACTCATCTGTCATAAATCACTCCTAATGCTCTTCTCTACCCACTCCATCCTGCTTGTACTCTCTTCTTCACCTCTCTTCCACACTCATCATTACTCTGAACTGTTGGTCCCAAGTACTTAAACTCATCCACCTTCACCACCTCTACTTCCTGCATCCTCACCATTCCTCTATCCTCCCTCTCATTCACACACTTATATTCTGTCTTAGTCCTGCTGACCTTCATTCCTCTTCTCTCTAGAGCATAGCTCCACCTCTCCAGGGTCTCCTCCACCTGTTCCCTATTCTCTCTACAGATCACAATGTCATCTGCAAACATCATAGTCCACGGGAACTCCTGTCTGATCTCGTCTGTCAACCTGTCCATCACCATTGCAAATAAGAAAGGTCTCAGAGCTGATCCTTGATGTAATCCCACCTCCACCTTAAACGCATCCTTCACTCCCACCACAGACCTTAACGCTGTCACACTGCTCTCGTACATATCCTGTACCACTCTTACATACTTCTCTGACACTCCCAACTTCCTCATACAGTACCACAACTCCTCTCTAGGCACCCTGTCATATGCTTTTTCTAAATCCACAAAGACATAATGCAACTCCTTCTGACCTTCTCTGTACTTCTCCATCAACACTCTCAGAGCACACATCACATCTGTAGTGCTCTTTCCTGGCATGAAACCATACTGCTGATCACTAATCATCACCTCCCTTCTTAACCTAGCTTCCACTACTCTTTCCCATAACTTCATGCTGTGACTGATCAGTTTAATCCCTCTGTAGTTACTACAACTCTGCACATTACCCTTATTCTTAAAAATCGGTACCAAAGCACCTTTTTCTCCATTCCTCAGGCATCCTCTCACGTTCCAAGATTTCATTAAACAATCTAGTTAAAAACTCCACTGCCATTTCACCTAAACACCTCCATGCTTCCACAGGTATGTCATCTGGGCCAACAGCCTTTCCATTCTTCATCCTCTTCATAGCTATCCTTACTTCCTCCTTGCTAATCCACTGCACTTCATGATTCACTATTTGCACATCATCCAACCTTCTCTCCCTCTCATTCTCTTTATTCATCAACTCCTCAAAGTGCTCTTTCCATCTGCTCAACACACTCTCCTCACTTGTGAGTACGTTTCCCTCATTATCCTTTATCACCCTTACCTGCTGCACATCTTTACTAGCTTGGTCCCTCTGTCTAGCCAATCGGTACAGGTCCTTTTCTCCCTCCTTAGTATACAACCTTTTATAGAACTCTTCATACGCCTTATCCTTAGCCTTCACCACCTCTCTCTTTGCCAGGCACCTCATCTCCTTATACTCTTGTCTACTTTCTTCATCTCTTTGACAATCCCACTTCTTCTTCTCCATCCTCTTTCTCTGTATACTCTCCTGTACTTCTTCATTCCACCACCAGGTCTCCTTGTCCTCCTTCCTCTTTCCAGATGTCACACCAAGCACCTTTCTAACCATCTCTCTTACTAGCTCTGCTGTAGTTACCCAGCTATTTGGTAACTCTACACTGCTACCCAATGCCCGTGTTAACTCTTCCACACACAATGCATCTAATTATGTTTGATGACTCTAACACTCAAGGAAAAGTGTGTTTGACAAAACACAGTTTCAGTAAATTTCCCAGGCAGACTCATTTGAAGAAATGAGTATTCAAGAGTTTCAGAAAATACATACTTGTAACAGTACCGCAAAACTGCATTTAATTATTTTCACACATTAGCACACTTTTGGAATGCTAACAGCATAGGTTGTTGTCTACAGTTTTAAAGCATCAGTCTAAAAGTTGGTTTATACCTTCTTAGGCAGTTGCATGGTTTGCAGCCCACAGGACCATCATGGATTCTAGCCCATATACTCAGCTGTTCCTATGCACTGTCTGGTTAAGTGCCTTTCTCAAGGTCAAACAATAGGCAATGAATGCTGAGAGAATCACACCTTACACCACAAGAACTACCTTACACCACAAGAACTACAATTCTTAGCATTAACCCTCCATGCCAACTGCAAGCTGGAGTCTTTTTTTTTTTTGTTATTGGCAAACTGTAGTGTACTGCTTTCACTATTCCAATAAATATTGCCATATTTGCAGAAATTTGTGCTCATTAAATTATTTCATAATATATATTTTTCATCTGTGCACATCATATGACAACTAACAGATATGTATATTTGGAGAATGCTGCATGCATTGATAATGAAACAAGAGTAAAGCAACTTAACATGTAGCTCATTTTCTAAAGAGAAAGTACAGTTGTGTACACTTACCATAAATGTAGACGTTTGAGTGTATTCACTGTTGCAGTCATCACACTTGGGTTATCTGCCTGCAGGTAGCCCTCAGTTGGCCCGAATACCAGAGACTTAGTATTTCTGTGTCAGATGCTGTCACTCCAGGACTGATGTCAGGGGTATAAAGACAGGCAGCTGATGCCATTACATCAGTTTTTCTTGCCTCAAATGTCAGGAGCCCCCCCAAATAGGGAACTAGGTTATGGTGGGGAAAACACCACCAGTAAAAAGTAAATACCAATACCAATACCCCAGAAGGGGTTAGTAATAGCCATAGATAGAAGAGAGATAGAGAGAGAGGGAGATAGAGGAAAACCAGGTGGACTCCCAAAGGTGAAGAAGGGTTGAGGCAGTCATGAAGAGCTAGGGCTAGTTAGGATGCCTTGCAGGACTGCTGTAGCAAATCCTGCCCTGGATATGGAAAAGTTAGGCAGGTGATAATGCTTATGGAAGGTGTGTACAGAACTCCAGGTAGCAGCCTCCAGGATATTCCTGGTAGGGACTCCCCTGAGAAATGCTGTAGAGGTAGATGATGCCCTAGTGGAATGTGTTCTGACCCCTTGAGGGGTTGGTTTTCCATGGTTCTTGTAGCAGAAATGGATGCAGTGTGCTATCCATTTGGGAATAGTTTGTTTTGAAATGGCCTTGCTCTCTGCCCCTGTTGCAAAGCTGACTAGTAACTGGTCAGATTTTCTGAAGGGTTTAGTCCTATCAAGGTAGAATCTGAGCTGTCTGTGCATGTCCAAGGCGCGCTGGATCCTTTCCCCTTAATTTTGAGGATTAGTGAAGAAAGTTGGCAAATGGATGGATTGATTATGAGCCACACTGGACACCACTTTGGGCATAAAGTAAGGTTTAGTCCTGAGGGAAACCCTGTCAGCATGGAAAATAATGAAGGGTTCCACAGCCATTTGTGCCTGTAGCTCAGACACTCTTCTAGCTGAAGTGATAGCTAGAAGCAAGGCTGTTTTTCAAGAGAGGAATTTTAACTCTACTGATAAAGCAGATTCAAAGGAGGGAAGCGTGAGCTTTTCCAGTACAAAGTTAAGGTCCCAAGCAGGGGTGGGTGGTCCCCTTGTTGGCCTTAATTTGTTTGCCCCTCTCAGGAACTGTTTGATAAGAGGGTGCGAGAAGAGAGGTGGCTCAGTGTTGTAATGAGCAGAAATGGCTGAGGCATGTATCTTAATGGAGGAGAAGGACAGGCCTTTGTGGAGTAGATCTGTTAGGTAGTCCAGGATAAGAGGCAGAAAGGACAGTGTTGTGTCCTCTCCTTTAGATTGAATCCATGAGCAGAACCTTTTCCACTTATCAGCATAGGATTTTCTTGTACTGGGTCTTCTGGCTTCAAGAATGACATCCAGTACCTGTTTGCTTAATGTTGCTGGGGGAGAATACAAGGAATAAGCCAGGCTGCAAGATTTAGGGTTTGCAGTTGTGGATGCAGAATCTGTCCTTCCTGCTGAGAGAGGAGGGTTGGATTCTGGTGTAGGTGCCAGGGTGGCACTGATGTCAGGCTGCGCATGAGTGGGTACCAGTGCTGACATGGCCAGTCCAGGGCAATCAGAATTGTCCTTGTTCTTTCCTGATTTACTTGAGTAATACTCTTGAAAGGAGGGGCAGATGGAGAAAGGCATAGATTATGAGAATTACCCACTGAAAAGATAAGGCATCCACTTTCCAGTCCCTGCTGTGAGGATTCCTGGTGCAGAATTTGCTGAGTTGGTGGTTGTAGGGGGAGGCAAAGAAATCCACCTCTGGGGGCCCCGTTTTGAATCAGAAAGTTTAAGGTGGTGTGCTCCAATTGCCACTCATATGGGTCTAGGAGATATCTGCTTAAGTCGCCTGCCAGTAAGTTTTGTTTGCCTGGCAAGAATTGAGCTTACAGATGGACTTGAATTTCCAAAGCCATGTTCCACAGGGCCATGGCTAGACTGCAGAGTTGGTAGGAATGGGTCCCCCCCTGCTTGTTGATGTACCACATAACTGTGGTATTGTCTATTTTTATTAGCAGTTGTCTTGGAAAGATTAGGGATCTGAAAGGTGTCAGGGCATTCTGTATAGCTAGCATCTCTTTTTGGTTGATGTGTAGATGAATTTGACTTGGGCTCCAGTGGCCCTGAATACATTTTCTGTCCATGTGTGCCCCCCAGGCATAGTCTGGTGCATCTGTGGTTAGGAACTGGGTGGCTTGGGGTTGAGTAAATGGCAGTCCCTTGTGGTGGTTGCATGCTTCTGCCCACCAGAGGAACTCTGTCCTTAGACAGGGTATGATAGGAATGACTGTTTCCAGGTCCTGAGAATGTTGGAACCAAAGACTTTTTAAGTACCATTGAAGTTTCCTCATATCAGTCTTGCATATAGAATCAGCAGTATACATGAGGCCATGAACCCTAGGGCTTGCAGTATTTTTCTTGCAGATAGCTGGATTCTGGTGGCCATTTGTTTGAAGTAGTCTGTCAGACAGACTTGTTTTTCTGAGGTGAGGAATGCCATCTAGGAAGTTGTGTCCAAGCTTGCTCCCAGGAATACAATCTTTTGACTGGGTACCAGTTTTGATTTCTTTTTGTTGATGGTGTACCCCAAGGAAATGAGAAGTTTTTTCACAAATGTCTGGTGCAGCATCAATTCCTGACTGTCTGCCTGAATCAGGCAGTCGTCCAAGTACGGGTAACTTCTGGTATTTCTCTGCCTGCAGTATGCAATGGCTGGAGCCAGGCATTTTGTGAATACTCTGGGTGCAGTAGATAAGCCAAAGGGAAGTGCAGAGAACTGATAATGCATAGACCCTGCCCTGAAACGTAGATACTTCCTGCATGATTCCCTTATGGGAATATGCAAATAGGCTTCTTTTAAGTCTAGGGTGAATAACCAGGCATCCTTGGTTAGCATAGGAAGACACTGTTGCAGGGTAAGCATTTTGAATTTTGGTACCACCAAGAAGGTGTTGAGAATGAAAAGATCCAGGATTGGGTGCCAAGAGCCCTCTTTCTTGGGTACCAGGAAGAGTCTGGAGAGAATCCTTGACCCCTCTGTTCTACTAGAACTGGCTGAATAGCTCTGATATTGTGTAGGGAAAGTACTTGGTTTTGAGCCACTGACCACTGGTTTGGAGGAAGGTCTTCAAACCCGCTTGGGGTTGGCAGTGAATGGAAATAAAATTTGTATCCCTGGGATACAATGTTGAGGACCCATTGGTCCTGGGTGATGGACATCCAGTTTTTTGCATGAAGGGCAAGTTTTCCTCTTGGGGAACAAGCAATTGGGCAGGGCTGGGGAATGGAGTAAAGAAGTCATTGTGAGCTTTTCCCATAAGGAGGTGGCTTACCACTCCCTGCTTTAAGGGTGGAGGTACTCCATTGCTTAGATCTCTGCAAACTCTGAGACTGCAGTCTGGGTGGTCTGTTTCCCCTGGGTCTGGTTTGAGAAGGCCTGGAGGGGGCTGGAAAGGACCAGTGTTTAGAAGGGCAATGCCTACTGTATCTAGGGGGTTGCACTTGTAATAATACTTTAACAGTCTGCATAGACTTAGCTTTTTCTTCCATCATTTTAAGAACCTCCTCTGCTTTGGTGCCAAACAAACAATCCTTATTCAAAGGAGCGTCTATTAACTTTGATTTGACATGGTCTGGCAAGGTCTGCTCCTTCAGCCAAGCATATCATCTCAGTACAGAGCCAGTGACAGCTGCTTCTAGGGCATCAAAGCCACATTGCAAAGTATGCTTGCTGACATGGCTTGCAGAGTGCATAAGCTCTTGCAATTCCTTATTTTATGCACAGTCTGAAAATGTTGTCACTTTTTGTTTAATAAGTTCCATAATATGTTGCTAGTACTTCAGCATGTGAAACTGACAATTCAATGTCATAATAGCTAGAGTTGCAGAGGTATATACCTTCTTACCCCATCTGTCAAAAGCTCTGGAATCCCTGTCCGAAGGGGTGGGGTTCTTGGCTGTAGTAGCCTTGATACCTCTAGGCCCCTGGGAAATTATCTGTGGGTCAGCAGTAGGATTCTTGAAAATAAATTTGTGAGTATCAGGTACTCTGTAGTACCCGTCTGGTTTCCTAGGGGCAAGAAGTAAAGTGTCAGGAGTAAGACTGGATTCCATAAAAACATCATCCACAACATCCAGTACAGGGGTAGTGCTAAGGGCCTGTGTTGAGAGAACTCTAGAAATTCTCTGAGTCTCTTTTTGGACTGAGGATATTCTTGGCATTCCCAGTGGAAATGGTTCCGTAAGGTATGCAAGGTTTCACCAAAAAATAATCCCCTGGAGGGGAGGCAGAGGGAATGGATTCCTCTGCATCTGAATCCTCATAAGCAGATAAGGGCATGTCTTCATAATCAGAAATTTCAAAATCATCGGACTCCTGGTCTGTAGAAGCTGAAGAGGACTGGACTCTTTGTGCCTCTTAGCAGGGGAAGGCTGACTTCTCCTAATCAGAGTAATAAGTTCTTCAGCCATTCTAAGCATTTGTTTTTGCAGCATGGGAGCAGGTGCATGCACTTTGGTCGTCCATTTTCTAGGTGTAGTATGTACTCTGGGCCTAAGAAACTCGGTAGTTTTGGTTAAAAAAGAAGTCGGTTTGAGTCGAACATCATTTGAGTGAATAACTGCCTCAGAAGCCGGTGCCTGCTCAGCAGCTCCAAATCCATCCAAGGTAGAGACATTCACAGGTTCCATAGTCAAAGAAGAGTCTTGCGGCATACCGAATTCCGAATGGGTCTCAAGACAGGCCTGCAAATCCATTGAAGTGGGCATCAGAGGCTACAAAAGCACTTCACTGAGTACCAGCAGACTGGCGACTAGCTTAATGGAAACTTCTTCGGCAGTTTTGGACCTATGTGGTCTGTCTCTGTCTTTATCTTTAAGTTTTTTCAGAATATCGGTAGTCGAATGGCTTACCGAAGCTATTTCAGAATACGGAGATCGAGAGTGAAAGAATTTAGCGACAAAGAGAGCCTGACAATGAATGATTTGGGTGTTAAATAAGGCACAAAACCAACAGCGAAGGACATTGTGGTCTGGGCCTAAACAGGTGACGCAGTAAGAATGAAAATCTCTGTGAGGTAATTGCTTTCCACAACCAAGACAATTGTTAACTTTTTCTGACTTCAAAGGATCCCCAACAGGGTACTTAGCTTTAGAAGACTTAAGGATTATTAAATTCATAAATGAAAATACAGGTAGTGGCCGACAGGCACTTGCGAACTGCTTCTGCTTCGGGTTCCTCGGCAAGAAAGACTGGTGTAATGGTGTTGGCTGCCTGTTTTTATGCCCCTGATGACCTGACGTCAGTCCTGGAACAACAACATCTGACGCAGAAATACTAAGTCTCTGGTATTCGGGCCAACTGAGGGCTACCTGTAGGTAGATAACCCAAGTGTGATGACTGCTATAGTGAAACATAAAGAATATCAATGCCCTCCATGGTGGGCATTGTAGCGAAATCACACACCTGCTACTAGTGGGAAGACTCTCTTCCTTGTCTAGTACTACTTCTCACTTAATACAGCACTAGATTTCAAAGTATTCTTCATTTGACTATGTGTAGTTGTTTTCATTGAACATTCAATCTTTATTCTCTTAATTAACAAATTCATACCAGTTTGCTTGATATCCTAATGTTGTCTTTGATATCATTTGCATCTTTTACTACCCTAACTCAAGTGATGGACCACAAGGGGATTTATTTAAATACAAATTAGCAGTCTGATTTTAGCACTTTTATCCAAATAGAAAGTGAATCACATTTTACTGATTGTTGAAGGTTATTGCTATATTTCTTCAAAAAAATGTCAACTTTAAATACATATGCATAGAACAAACAGAAGCAAATTGGTATGGAAAATAATGAATGAAATTATAACATTTTGGTGCAGACTGATACTGACATGGGTCTCCTTGTATAATAAATATAAAACATTAACAGCAGACCAAAGTGTCAAGCCTTACTTGATATCTAACAAAGAACAGAATGACAAAATACATTTCAATTTGTAATGACTTGTAAAGAAGCTTTCTTAAAACTGACAGTAATATGTAAATAAAAAGTCAAAATATCCAAGGTGTATAAATTAGAACATCTTGATCAAACTGAGTATAATCCTATTATGTGTGTGTGTGTTCCTTTGTGTATGCATGCATGCTGCATGCATGGTTCTGTGTCTGTGTGTATGTGTATGTGTGTAACTCAGCTAATTTTTATTTATTTTTTATTTATTTATTTATCATTTGTTGACCGGGAAAGTCCGACTAGGTTCCACAGAGCCTGTTTTCAGCGGAGGCCCGGGGAGAAATGCAACAGATGCATGTCTTTGGAATTGTCTGTCATTTTTGTAATGTCAATGGAATGGCAGCAAGCCAGTCAGAGAAGCACTGCACCTTGCCCTCCAGACAAGAGAACCATGACTACTCATTTCCCATCATTCCCTGCCTATATGTACAGCACTTATTTAGTCTGCTGTCATCAGGGAAGCAGTGAGTGCTTTGTCCTGCTAAATCACAGAGAAGGCTTTCACCCTGTAGAAAATGAGCAAGAAAAATGCTGATGAGTGGGTGGCACCGGATCAAAAAAAAAAAAAAAAAAAGCATTACAACTCACTAACATTCAGTTTAAAAGAAAACACATTACATACAAAAAGACTGTATACACTTACTCCAAAAATATATTATACACAAAAATTATAAACGATAAATGCCTCTTTATTCAGCCTGGTAGAAATGGGAGGTATGAGACAATGTAGCAATTGGCTTATAAGGATCACTGATGCATTGTCCTTAGCTATATGGATTATATACCCCAAGGATATAGCAGATGGCCAGCTTCATGTTTTTTTTAAACCACCCTAATTCTTAAAAAATCTGATATAGAGTATGAGAGACGTACTTATACCATGTCTCTGGATGCAAGACTTTAACACGCAGCCACTACAACTACCGAACAGGTTGTCAGAAACTCACAACATTACACATTACCTGCCACGGACTCTACAATGCAAACACAAAGGCTTATATATACTGAGAATCTTAAAATTACTCTACACAATCCAAAAACTTAAAGACATCCCAAGACAAAGTGATTACAATAAATACACACACCAACCTCAAAACCACACTATCAAGCACTACTCACCATAGCACATTCAGGCTTAACTCACAGTGTCTTTAAAGCTAAGTCTGCAAGGAAGACCACACACATTGAGCAGCACTGGTATCTGCCTAGCATTTTGCAGCATTGGTGTGTGCCTAGCATTGCTCAGCTCTGATATGTAACTAACATTGAGTAGAATTTGTATGTTACTAACATTGAGTAGCATTGGTGTCTGCCTAGAACTGAGCAGCATTGATATGTGCCTTGTTTTGAGCAGCATTGGTATGTGCCTAGCATTGAGCAGCACTGGTATCTGCCTAGCATTGAGCAGCATTGGTGTATGCCTAGCATTGAGCAGCTCTGGTGTGTACCTAGCATTGAGTAGCATTTGTATGTTACTAACATTGAGTAGCATTGCTGTGTGCCTAGAATTGAGCAGCATTGGTATGTGCCTTGTTTTGAGCAGCACTGGTATCTCCCTAGCATTGAGCAGCATTAGTGTGTGCCTAGCATTGTGCAGCAGTGGTATCTCCCTAGCATTGAGCAGCATTGGTGTGTGCCTAGCATTGTGCAGCTCTAATATGTACCTAGCATTGAGTAGCATTTGTATGTTACTAACATTGAGTAGCATTGGTGTGTGCCTAGAATTGAGCAGCATTGATATGTGCATTGTTTTGAGCAGCATTGGTATGTGCCTAGCATTGAATAGCACTGGTATCTGCCTAGCATCACGCAGCATTGGCATGTGCCTAACATTGGGCAGCATTGGTATCTACCTAGAATTGAGCGGCATTTGTATTTTACTAACATTCAGTAGTATTGGTATGTGCAAAGCATTAAGCTGTATTGGTATGTGCCTAGCATCAAGCAGTATTGGTATGCGTCTAGCATTGGGTATCATTGATATGTGCTTAACAATAAGTAGCATTGGTGTGTGCTTATTATTGAGCAACATTTGTATGTTGCTATCAATGAGCAGCATTGAAGTGTGCCCAGCATTGAGCACAAGTGGTATATGCCTAGCACTGAGCTGCACTGGTATGTACCTAGCATTGAGCAGCATTGGTATGTGCCTAGCATTGGAAAGTATTTGCGTGTGCCTAGCATTGAGCAGCATAGGTGTGTGCCTAGCATTTAGTGTCATTGGTATGTGCCTTGCATTAATCAGCATTGTCATGTGCCTAGTATTGAGCAGCATTGTAATGTACCAAGCATTTAATGGCATTGGTATGTGCCTAGCTTTGAGCAGCATTGGTATGTGCCTAGCATTATTCAGGATCAGTGTGTACCTAGCATAGAGCAGCATTGATATGTGCCTAGCATTGAACAGCATTGGTATGTGCCTAGCATTGAGCAGCACTGGTGTATACTTAGCATCGAGCAGCATTGGTATGTGCCTAGCATTTTGCAGGATTGGTGTGTGCCTAGCATTGGTCAGCATTGGTATGTGCCTAACATTGAGCAGCATTGATATGTGCTTAGCATTGAGCAACAATAGCATGAACCTACTAGCATTCATCAGCATTTGTATGTACCTAGCATTAAGCAGTATTCTATCCTCACCAGGTATGATGCCACAATATGAACAAAAGATAACTCATCTTAATAAGTGGTTAAGTTTTTGGTGTCATTCCAAGGAGGTACAATACTTTTCACCCTGAAAGTAATGGTGTTCAGACCATGCTGCTTTGACAGGGATTGTCTGCATTTGTCTCTCCATGCTTTCAAAGGTTGGTTAAAATCTTTTCTGTCCTTATAGTGCCTGTTTATAGGCATTACCAATCTTATAAACTTCTGGGATAGCAAAACCAACTTAAGAAAATGTAAAGGTGATACTGCTCAGTGCTCGGAGGGAATCTGTCCTCACCTTGTAGGAAGTAGACATCTATGCAGTTACTGAGACATGAAGTTTAAGGCCACAGAGAGTACCTTGGCATTGCAGGGCAGTAATGCCTTCCACACATTTAGACCTGTTTTTATTTTATTCATTTGACATTTGGTAACCATGAAATTCTGACTGAGTAGAGATTACCCATTTTCAGTGAAGGTCTGGGGAGAAAAGCTCCACATAAATACAGACAGCAAAGAATAATTTCATGTAGGCTACTGAACAATGAGAAATTACATATAAAGATAAATAATGTAACAAAAATTATAAAAAGACATAGTTAGATACAGGATTTATTATCAAGATTATTCATTCTATATAGTACTAATTATAGTTGATACAAAGGGTAAATTAATTAGAGGAAGGAGAGTAAAAAGTAATAGAATAAGAAAGTATAAAGGTAGAAAGTACTTGATTGTGAGGTTGTAGATTTATGATAAATAGTATGACAAGAATAGAGGTATAAGGTGGAAGATTAGAAAGTTTCTTGGGCTGGAGGTTATTAAAGACAATAGCTATGAAGGAGAAGAACATGAGCCTATAAAGGATTTGGAGAGATGTTCTTTAAGGAAGGACATAAAGGTTTGGTAGTGAGGGACTTGCCTAATAGACAGTTGCAAGTTGTTCCAGGACTAGGCAACACAGTAAGAGTAGAGACTGAGACCAGTGCACCTCAGTTGTTTGTAAATAGAGATTGTTTGACAGAAGAGTATAGTTCTTGATGAGGAAGATAGTACTGTAAGATGGAGGAGATGGCAGGAGAAACTAAGGTTTTGTTGAGTATTTTATGAGTTAGTAGTAGTTGCTTCATGAGTCGTAGGAGTGGAAGTTCAAGCTAGTTAAGCAGTTTAATAGATAGGAAGTGAGGTTATTTGTGAGGTTGACCAGTAGCAAATGTGGTTGTTTTGTTGTAGCATTGGCTAAGTTTAGTTTTCAGGGATGAGTTAAGGTTAGTTAGAATATGGTAGGCTTTAAGAAGGGAGGGTAAGAAGTCAATGGTGGCAAGTTTAGCTTTGGTAGAGTTGTAGCCCTATATAGCATGCCATGTTTTTGATGAGTCAATTTGATAGTATTATTACAAGTCAAATTTGAGTTTGTCATCATTAGTGACACCTCTTAGTTTAGAATGAGGGATGACATCAATTACAGTATTGTTTAGTGATGAAATTCTGAAGTTTAGTTTGTCAAGAGAATGTTGTTTAGGAAAGAATAATAGGAGTTTTGTCTTCTTGGGATTAAGTAAGAGCTGATTATAGGTAAGCCAGGCTTCGATGGAGTTAAAGTATTGTTGTGTTAACATTTGTAGTTGAGTAAGGTTGTTAGAGGACAGATTAGAGTCATCAGCTTGTTGGATTAGAGTTGTGTGTTTAGAGGTGGATGAAAGGTTGTTAATAAATATATTAAAGTGGTGAGGGCCTTGGATAGAGCCCTGTGGGATTGTTACTGCAAAGTAAAGGACAACATATGGAACTGTTTCAATTTATATAAAAAGAAAACACACTTCAAGTCCGGTCAAAATGTATGATGAACTTGAACTTCTCCACATCCAAATTGCTACATGCAAAGTCCCTAGCCATATCCTTGCAAGTTATATATCCCCGTCTATGATTTTGGAAACCCATAACACACACTTATATGTACAGGAAACAGTCCGCATTAAACTCATCACTATATTTATGGGTGACTCTTGTAGATCAAAGTGTGAGATATACCTTTAAGAAGCATTCTAGTGAGCGGGCACGTACATATAAGTAGTGAGCACATGCAAGCAAGAGTGCCATTTTGAGTGAGCAATTAAAGTGAGAGCATGCATGAATGTAGTCAGTCAGTTAGATAATTTGTTTAAGTTTAATGTTCTTGCCATCCATCCTGATGTGTTTGTATACAATAAACTACTTAAATGAGCACCCAAGTCTCATCATCTTCTTAATACACAGAAGATGAGTGACATGGTGTCAGAATGGGATCCAGAGTTATAGCCTTGAGGCAACTTGTTAAAAGTGGAGGAATATATAGGAGTGGATCATCCTTGCAGCTCAAACGACTCATAAAATAGGTCAGAAACAAATTCCAGGTACTAACACTCACTTAAATGATTTATTTCACTACAAATATAAAATGAAGCACTCAGAATGCTCAGAACAATTTTCTTATTAAATAAAATCTCCAAAACTGAGACATATTGATAAAATATTAGAAATAATTATGTAAACATTTGAAACGATATAAGAATCTCATAAAATGAACAAAAAAGGGAAAATGACAGTATTTTTTCACTACGTACAGAGAAAGAAAGAATCGCCAGTCTATCCTGACAGAAATTTTTGAGGACACTGATCTTTTTAGTTATGAACAGCTGAGTTCTATCTAGTTGAGTTATAAGTTTAAAAAAATTCATGCCAAAAGGTGCATTAATAAATCTGATGTGATATGGGTAAATGGGAATTAGGACTTCACTTAGAGATGCCTTTGGAAATTAGATGAGCCAGATAGGAGGCTTTCTGAAATACTGGATAGACACAATGATCAAAAAGTCTGTTAATAATTCCTACGGGGAGAATAATATCAAAGGCTTTGGCCAGGTTCAGATATACTATATGTACTTCATAGCCAGTATTCACTGCTTCAGTTTTCTTTCCAAAGGATCTCAATGTGATTAAAGAAGCAAGACCTTTTTTCAGAAAAAGCCAAATTGATGATGGTCCAGGTTTAAGAGACCCAGTGTAAAGATTGAGGAGGTCTGAGCTCCATGTCTTTACATATAACGTTAGTAAAACTAATGGTTCTGCAGTTACCAGTATCCATAGTTGGGCCATTCTTATGTAATGACATTACAGTGGCTGTTTTCTAGTGGGGTGGCTTTGATTAAAGAGGTTAAGAAAGGTTTACATAGACCATATTTGGCCCAGATAATCAAGCAACCTGGTATATTATTGGGAGCCATGGATGAGGTTTTCTTAACTTTTGAGAAGGCTGAGAGAACTTTTTCAATGGTAATCAAAGGGGTGGCTGGTACTGTGGAATCTTTGAAATAGTTATAACTGTTGGGGTAGTAAAATTTTGACTAATTGGTCAGCTAGGAGATTAGCTGTTTCCTTTGAGATAGAGTGTGTAGTATTACTATGGACTAGCTTCAAATATTATTGGTTGTTAGTTCTTAACTTGTTGACAAAGTGGAAGAATGACTTGCAGTTACTTTTGTTTTTAGTATCAATTTTAAGTTCATACTCAGCTTTGAGCTTGCTACTTATTCCTTTAAACTCTTTACTATTTCGCTTATGTCTGTTCTATATGCAAGTAGAATAAGACCTCTTAAAAGTGTTAAGCAATTTCTTTCTTTTGTTATATAATTTGCTTATATGGTCATTTCACCTTAGTTTTTTTAAATTGTTCATCATATTTGGTGCAAACAGGACTGCTTTTACAATACAGCTATTTAAATAGGAGTAGAAGTCAGAGGCCTTAGGCAGCAGCTTTAGCAATGAGATTCTTCAGATCAAGATTACAGCAGAATTTATTTATGTCATCCAGTACCTAGCAAACGCTTGCTTTAGAGATGACCCTAAATAATATGGTAGTTTCAGGAGATGTACCACCAGTTTTTAATGAAAATATCTGGTCTTATTTGCCATGTCAAGATGGTACATATGGAGATGTGCAAAAAAGCAGCCACATTTGCAAGGTCTAGATCAAGGATATTGAGGCCCCTATTAGGGTGGTTAACTATTTGTACAAGAGATTTAGAATGTATAATTGTCAAGGAATCACTGGGAATGCTGACCAATGGCAGTGAATGTCAGCCACTTTTTGATGGATAATTGAGTCAGATCTAACCAGTGAAGGGTTGACCTCCGGTGTGGAACACCGGTTGCCAATGTTGGTGATGACTAGGTCCAATATGTTATCACCTATGGTGGGAGTGTTGACCAGTTGATCTAGGGCATTTGAGTTTATAAATTCTAGGAAATGTTGGGCTAGGGAGTTAGTACTTGAGTAGTTATCCCAGTTAATGTTTGGGAAATTTAAATCAGCCAATATTAGGGTGTTTGGTAGGACCTTTATTTTTCCCAGTGTTTTTGGGAAATGCAGAATGGGGGTCCTGGGACATAGTGGGTGATCTGTATCAAGCTGCAATTTGAATTGCTGTTTTGCCTGTTTTTAGTTGCACGTGGATGATCGCTGAAGCATGGTGCTGTGGCACTAACCTGGAGGTGTGGGTATCCTTGATGAATATGGATACGCCCCCACCTTTTGTATTTCGGTCCAGGTTCTGTGGCCGAAATGTATGGTATGAGTTGTAGCCTGGCAGTGCTGGGGTGCTTTCTGGATCCTTAAACCAGGTTTCTGTTACTGCACATATATGGATTTTCTTCATACTGAGGAGTGCCTTGAGTGCATGCATTTTGAGGTTTAGATTTCTGGCATTGAGTAGCAATACCCTCAGTCTTTTGTTACTTGTGCTATTTACAGCAGTGGGTTTGTCTTTTGAACCTTGCCTTAAAAAGGCACTTTGGGGGTGGCAAGAGCCTTGGCCAGTATTCAAAAGACTAAGGGTGACAGGTGCAAGCTGTCTTTAGTGAAGCAGCGTCGCTTGTTGAGCATATCATCCCAGGTGGACAGACACTGGATCCCCTTTGAATGACACCAGAAACTTAGCCAATTGTTGAAATTGATAATTTTTTCTTAATACCGTGGTATCATTCTTGGTGAAGGCAGGATGCTTCTCAGGGTCAGGGTCATACCGGCCTGGGCTACATGATCAGAGAGCTCTTCCATGTCTCTCTTCATGTAGTCCAGGGAGGTATGGCACAGGTCATTCACACCAACATAGACAATGATAGAGTTGTATTTGTACTTGCTCTTCAGTGACCTGAGTGCTTGTGTTATGTGGTGGATCCTGGCACCCGACAGGCAGCTAACAGTAACCTTCACCTTATTCAGCCTAGTGAGTGGGACGTTAATGAGCCTAAGTATAGAGTCACCTATTACAAGTATGTTGGGTATGTTATTTTGCCTTAAGGGCTGTGATTGCATGGCACTCTGGTTTTGTAAAGTATGTGTTTCATGGTTTGTGTTGGGGGTGGAGGTTGCTTGGATGGCTGCTTTGAAGATTTCTGTTGCTTTTGCAGATTTTTATTTAAAGCCTCCAAGTATGTTTTCATGTATTTATGTGTGTTTTTTGCCAGTGCTGGTTTAATGGGTCTATGTAAGACTGGGGGTGTGATGCAAGTATTTCCCTTCTCCTCTTGACTGTCTGATCCAGTCTTGGGTTGAGAGAGATTAACCTTCAGTTTGGCTGTATAATTGCATCTCTCGCATGTATTAGTGTTTGTTGGTAGGAGGAGAGAGTTGTCTGTGTACATGAGGCAGTTGTAACATTGCCTCAAAATGCCCAGATTCACCAGTTGGACTGGAGAGTAAACCTAAAACTGCCCTTTGGACATGCTTGGATAGGTACAGTGAACTGTTTTACTGAATGGCTGGTAAGGTCGAATAGAGAGCCTTGTCCTTCTGTACAGTATAGCTGGGTCCAGTGCTAGGTTTATAAGTGCTTGCTATGAGTTTTGAGCCAGTGCCAGGCTGAGAAATGAATGGCTTGAGTGCTTAAGTTGAAAGTTTCTGTAGTTCCAAGGTAAAAATTTAAGAGGAGACTTTGTGGAACCAGGAACATTTATACCCTAGCTAACTGGCGCTGTCCGGTGCGCAAAACCGGGCAAATGCATTTTTTATAGCAGGGAAATGAAAGAGATAGAAATTAGCCCAAAATGGCCAATAAACTACTAATTTCTGGGCTGAAACCACTCCTCCAGGGACAGGTAGGCTGCTCAAAGCTCTCAGAGGTGAATAGAGAAACTTCCTTCTATCCAAGTAAGGTATGGGCAAACACAGAGATTAGTAACACAGCCCTGAATTCAGCACTAACATGAAATCTGGACTATACTAGCTTAGAAAGCTGGGAAACAAATATATATATATATATATATGTATATATATATATATATATATATATATATATATATATATATATAGTTTTTTTGTTTTCAGAAAATAAAGCAGCTACAATAAAAAAAAAAACACTTTAAATGCACAGAAAAGGATACTTATTGTTATATATCTCAGATCAGAGTTGTAGTCAATGCCCCTAGTAATAAAGTAGGAAGAAACACAAATACAGTAAATGCAGATGAATACATTTTTATATGTCTATATATATATATATATATATATATATATATATATATATATATATATATAAAAATAGAAAATGAACAAACTGGTTTAAACAAGTTACCCAATTAACCAGAAAAAAGCTCAAAACTGAGCCCTGTTCCAGCAATCTTCAATCAGACAAGTTCTAACTGCACACTCCCGCTACTAGGGTGCAGGGGAACCTTCTCCAAAAAAAGATGGCCTGGATCAGTGCTCAAGTTATACAAACAAAGCTAGATTCAGCAGGCCTGAATCTGGTCTATGCTGCAGCAACAAGTTGCATCAATTTCAGAAAGAAACGGTTCAAATAAGCCGGCACAATAAGCCTGTGACCAGAAATTCACAGCTCAGAAGGGCAGAATCCAGCCTCTCCTCCTACAAGAGTGCAGACCACAAACCTTCTTAATGTAGAATAACTGGCCTGAAGCCCAAGTGCTTAAACCAGAACTAATACACTTTTAGAATTGCAGACACTGAGCCTTCAATCAAATTCCCAGCTCAGAAGGATGTAAGCTACCAGTCCTGCCACAACAGTGCAGACCACAAAACTTCTTAATGTGAAACAACCGGCATGAAGCCCAAGTGCTTAAACCAAAAGACTTTGAATAACAGTTACAATTTAATCAGGCTACTACCAAGCAGTAATAAATGCAGCAGCATAAATAAAATTGAATACTTTTAAGAAGAGGCAAAAGCAAAATAAAGGAGGAGGGAACACAAGTACAGTAAAAGCAGATGAATAAAGTGCAATTTTTTTTTGTTAGTAAAGTGCAAGGAGAGAGGAAGGAAGAACCTAAGTGGGTTGGCCTTCTCAGATCTTCTCTCTGTATTAAGTAGAGTGAACACTAGACTCAGAATATGATCTCACTGTACTCGGTTAAGTGAGCAAATGAGATGGACTCAGGAGGAGTGCCAATTATCCCTTTTGAATTCTTGGTGTTCAAATACAG
The DNA here is from genome assembly GCF_019279795.1 of Protopterus annectens. NCBI lineage: Eukaryota > Metazoa > Chordata > Ceratodontiformes > Protopteridae > Protopterus > Protopterus annectens. The sequence continues at coordinate 1,363,690,650 of NC_056733.1, forward strand.
ACTTACAGGAGGGGTGGGCAATTACTGAGCCACCGACACCAAAACAAGAACAGGGAGGGTGGGTAGGGAACTAACTGCAGAGAGCTACACAGCACACGCTATTCATTGAAACACATAATTAGATAACAGAAAAAATGAAATACAGTACTTTTAAACTAGCAAGTTTGCATTTAACTTCAGCTTCTAATGCAGGTGATTATAGCCAACCAATTATCTCAGAAGTTGAACATAACTACTAATTATGAATGCATGCAAGATTTCTATATGGAAATTGATATTTCTGAATTTCTGTAATGTGCAAACTATCACATGACATCAGATAAAACTTTAGATGATATTGAAAAAAACTCATCATTGATATTTATACTATAAGATGTGCATTTTGAGGTATATTCACTGCTTTATGGTATTACCTATGCAAATAAATATACTTTTCATATTTCTGTAACAATCTCCATAAATAACCTCACAAGAGGGAATTTCTGGCAACTACGTGAAAGTTCTAGCCTGATTGTACAAAAGTTCTCTGGTACATATGTTTTGGTTGTACAGTTTCCCAGATCTTAAACATTATTGGTAAAACTTTAGAAAAAAATGTTATTGGTAAAACTTTAGAAAAAAATATAATTATATGTTTGTGTTCATTACGTTATTGATGCACATACTAAGAATGCAATGACTAATATCACTGTAAAGAAAAATAAATTTTACTGATAACATAGCTCTTAATAATTTTTAAATTTCATTTTTTGTTCATAAGCTATGTACAGTTGTTTCACATATTCTTTTTTAACTTGATTTTTCAAAAATTCTTGGAATGTAGAGGTGTGTGTAAGATGCTGAGGCCTATAATTCCACAGTTCAGGGGGAATTATTGATTTAAGTGTTACTGGTTAAAAATTCACAGTTTAAGATAGTTCAAGTAGGTAATTGGCATGATGGGGTCCAGGGGTTCATTAACAGCCTAGTCCAAAATTCATAATTGTCATAAAATGTTGCCTGTTTAATTAACTCACTCATGGAGACACAGTAAGCAAATGAGGACTACAGAATTAAACCCTGCACCACAGGAAAAATCTTGTTAACAGCTCATAGCTTTAATCATTTCAGCTAATTACCTGACTAAATTCAAAGGTAGTTAGTGTTTACAAGTTACAATATTAACCTTTTTACTCTCATGAGCCAGATCTGTGTATGAGAACACTGTTACTAAGAATGTTCTTTGTTCATCTTTACTTTGATAATTTATTAATGTGTTTTTCAACAAGAAAATCTCCAGAAATACATGATAAACTAGATAGTCTACCAAAATGTCTCAAGATGAGCAAAATATGTTTTTGACATAAACACTCATTCTAATTATTTAGATTTTAAGTCTTACTGAGGATTTGTTTTCATTTTCTTTAAAAAATATTAAATAATTTAAAAAAAGTTATGTCATTGTATTATTTACATTAGCTCTCTACTCTGTATACTCTGTGTATTGCTATGAGTAAAACATCTTTCTGCTAACTGTAAGCTACTGCACATTATTTGCTGACATGCGCAGTTCATATTTCAAATAAAAGTGACTGATAGAAAATGAGATTATAGTGATTATTTGCTTTTAAATTACAATTCAAGACATACAAAATAAGCACACTATACTAAACAAAACTCATTTAACTATCTAGTATATTCCTGTCTTATTTATATAGTTGCAAAGCTCACTTGTCTTATGGACATAGTCTCCTTATAAATATCTAACATCTGTAACTAATGTGCAAAAATATTTGTTATATCCATTAATGTGAATTTCTTTATAAAAGCTAAATGTTCACTATTGCTGCATAATAAGCTAATGTAATTAATGTAATTATGCTAATTGTATCTGGAGCTTGTTTCCTGGGCCTCCACTGAAAATGGGCACCCACCCAGTTGGACTTTCCCAGTAAACAAATGTCAAAGGAAATAATAAAGAAAATAAATAAATTAATTAATTTTGTAGAATCTCCTAGGATTTAAAGAAATGTATATTATGGAAATTTGTATATCATGATAAAAGACAAAAATAACTTACACTATCTTTGCCATACTGAGCTGAAATTTGAACTACATTGCTGTATTTTGAGAGGAGCTGCCTTCTTGCTACAGATGCAGAGGAGGCCATTATTTATTGGAACTTTCCATTGGGTAAGATTTTAACTTCTTCATAAGGATCAAACCCTGGAATTCTACATGGTATAGCTCTAAAAACACATCATCATTAACCTCTGTACTAAACTTTCTAGTGAATGACTGACACCTTCTTTTTTCAAATAAAGATTTACCCCATAGAAAATTGCTTCTGAGACCAGTAAGGTAGAGGTATTATTCATAATATTGTTTAAGTAACAGAGAAAATAATTGAACTGAGAAAACAGAACAAATTATGCTTCTGTGGTTTACAGGGAGGCTCCAAATACACTCAAGAATACATTAACATGTCTCTTTGAATGAAACTATAAAAACTGACTACAGAGAACTAGGTTGAGTATAAAGGATAACAGTAGGAGAACTCTGGTTTATCTGTTTTTCTAAACATGAGCTAAAGTAATGTATGATTATGAACTAAAAAAAAGTGTCTCAACCATCTTGAGAATTGTGTAACACACTCATATAATGACATATATTGAAATGAGAATAGAATATAACTAGTTAGTTAAAAACCAGAATAAAATAGTTATAGTCATAGACTATTGCTAAATATTACTGAATAATCAATAAACAGTAACCTGCATTACCAAGACACGAGCTACAGATTTTCACAATTGCAAGTATATGAGTTTCTAGCCAAATAGATTATGAATTTTGATAAAGGTTGTTGGGCTAATTCCATTTGTAAAAGTGTTAGGTAGACTAAAAATTTAATAATATTTATAACAGAAATAATTTTCTTAGCATCTGTAGTCAGATCTAGAATATTTATAATGCTAAATATTTAAAATATCTGATAAATAAAACAAGGGGATTCCAACCCTTTACAAAACCTCCTGATAGGATGATTGATTCTGCAATTTGGATTATTTATTGAGAATTCACTGAAAATGTAAATTATAAGTACAGTAGTATCACTATACAAGTATTAAAAATAGTAAAAAACTGCTGATAAAACACCTGAAATTGGGTGTTTATATATAATATGAAAATAGCAGGTTAAATGTTACTTAAGAGTGCATCAACCCGAAATATGATAAATGCAAATAGAAATGTAGGAATGAGTTAGGAGAATCATTTATAAGTCTTATTTTTAAAGAAGGAGGTTCAGTAATATTTTTTTCTGGTGAACTGTGGTTTGAGCTTTATAAAGTAAACTAAATATCTTGATTAGAACTAAAAGTGAAAACCATTATTTACTTCTAACTATACAAATGAAAGATAATGACCAACTTCAAAGAGAATATTATAAAATATTAAGAAAGGGTGAGATGATTAACTGTGAATGAAGTTTCAAATCATAAGAAAGGAATTATAAAAGTTTGTGAATCACACATATAATTTAGTAGGGTTTATTAATTTATTTATGCCTCTTTCAAATGTTAACCAAAATATTATATTGAAAAACTAAAAGTATACTAATAAGTGACAGAAACATAGTAGAGCATAGATTATCATTTTGGTCTGATAAATAGTACAAAGAGATGAAAAGCAGATGAGAAATTATTAATGCAGGTAAATGAAAATGGATGGAGAATAGAAATGAGAGGGAACATCTGAATGTAAGGGAAGTGTGGAAATGTAGAAAACTCTTTAAACAAAGGATGCTTTTGAATAGATTACAATAAATTTGAAGAATTGCAAATGCAATACTGTATAACAGTATCAGTGTTTTGACATGTAATAGTTAAGGGGACATGGCAAATTAAGAATAACAGTAACTGTTACATAGATTGTAATAAGTTTTCTACAGGTATTCAAGTCCCAAGTGCTCAAAATGGAACCTGAGTGCATTGTGACTCAGGTAAGCTACTATCACCTCATACTCAAACTAGAATATGTGTTCTGGCAAGCAGCCACAGCTTACCCAGACATATTATTCAAATTTGAGGGAGATAAGTGTGGTAGCCATGGTTAGGAAGTGCGAGGGGTTAGAAGTGTAGATCTGTACAACAGACAGAAATGGGAGGTTAGGTTTTGGGAATGTGAAGAGACTTTTTGTGTTAGACAGCAAGAAAAGAGTCTTAGCATTAGGGAACAGGAATGTAATTTTAGGTTTAGGGGTAGAAAGTGAGTTTTAGGATTACACAGTGAGAATGGAGTCTTATGTCTAAGGAGCAGCAATGAGTTTTTATATTTAGGGAACAGGAAATGATTTGGGTTAGCTGATTAGAAGGGAGTCTTGGAGTTCTGGAGAAGGAGGGGGATTTTGGGTTTGGGGAAAGAAAAGGGACATTTAGGGTTAGAGAGTGAGAGGGATTTCTAGGGTTGGAGTTACGATTCTGGTAGAGCTATACAGTTTTAATGGATAGGGTGTTGACAGAGCTATACAGCTACAGGAGACTGAGTTAATGACAGTTAGAACATTTGCTTTTTGAGGTGGGAGCAAGCAAGTGTATCATGAGCAAATAGCATGCAAACACTTGTAGAAGACCAGGTGGAAGTACATGGCTAACGGTAAATAGAATGGCTATCTTGGTGACATTTAGCATGAGGACTTGTCTTATAAACAGAAGAGTAAGATATTTGCTCAGCTATCCTGCAATATCTGTGCAGACTAAGTTATCAGCAAACTGGATATGCCTCAGTTACTCATGAATAAAGGAAATTTGCAAAGAAAAATATAGAAATGTGAGCCCAGAATGAGCCTGCAACATCAAGAATATATCCAAACAACTTCTTGAGATATACATGGGAGAAATAATGCTCCCAATATACAAACATGAGAATAAATGAGATCTACTGATATATAGCCCAATTGCTTTATACTTCAGTGAAAGTATATATATCCTAAGACATTTGTTTGCATACACTTAGACACTGTGCATCATGAAAATGTAATATTAGTTATGCTAAACTAATATAGTGCAATTGCTCTAATCATTGCTCTAATCATTTTAATATGCCATTACTATAACAAGGAAGAATTACAAAACAACTATAAGCAAGCATAATTTGTACATAGAAATAAAATGCATGCAAACCAAATTGCTGCACATTTCAAGCTGTGATTTATACCAAGACACTAAAAATATGCAACATCTCCATTTTAACTGATGGATTAAAATTATAAGCAACTTGCATTTTATTTTCCTAGCTAAAAGCATCACTAGCATGGACTTATAAATTATTTTTGTGAACGTGGTATTGTTGTTCCTTTAACATTGCCATTGTGCAGTCTGCCTGACTCTGGAAAGCATCTGACATTTAACTGTGAATGCAAGACCGCAAGAACACAGAAGAGATTCCTTTCATATAACTGTTTTCAGTAAAGTGAAAAGAATTTGAAAAATGAATTGGGAGGCAAACAACTCAAATATCTGCACATTTATCATAAAAACAATTATTGAAAAATCTTCTGGGAGATAAAACAGTGATATTTTTGATACCTGACAAAGGGGGAAGACTGGTCATAATAGATTTGGTGGGTTACAATTGCAGAATGCAATCCCTGTTTGGTGAAGACCAAACATATCAAGTGGTGTCCAAAAAATGAAACTAATGTTACATACAGTGCAATTGACATACTTTTGGAAGATATGCTATTGAATGGGCAGATCCACAGTGTGGAATATCAGTTTTGAAGAGTGGAATACCCGGTCATTCTGTCTATATTTGGGATTCCCAAAATCAACAGAAATATCCAGAATCCTCCACTGGGGTCTATATTAAAACAGTGAAGCCTCACTTACGTGAATTCCGACACATAAATAGTGGACTGCAGAAACACCAAACGTCCTAAAGTGCAAAATTCAAAATATCAAATTGTCATAGTTGGCCCTTATCCGTTATAGCTCCCTAAGGTAAATGTGCAATAGTTACAGACCTTAGAGTTAGAGTGCGGGTTAAGGTAAGTGCTTACATAGTAATACATGCAACCTTTACTTTAGGATTAGAAGTAGTGTTATGTTAAGTGTATGTATAGTAATATAGTTGTGTAGCTAAATGTATACATAAATTATACTTTTCCCGTAGTTGGGCTTTGTTTATAGTTAGATACATCTGTGTGTAGTGAATGTTTGATTAGGATATGGGATATATGGGTGAAGTGTAGATATGGGAAAGTGTGGATTATTTATTTTGTTTGGGTAGGTAGTACGTAGTGGGCGGTGGGGTTGGCCAAATATGGCAATTCGATATTTCGAATTTCGCGCTTCAGGACATTCGGTGTTTTTGCGGTTTGCTATTTATATGTCAATGTTTAGGTATTCGCATAAGTGAGGTTTCGGTATTTTAACATAGACCCCTCCATTGTGCCACATTGTTTCTGCTAAGGAGTCCAAAGAGTGACCTGTTGGTGAGATATACTGATGGCAAGTTTTAGGATATATATGAGTTTCCTGAAAATATTTTGAAAGACTCATGGGATCTGTTAAATAAATTGGCTATGGCTGGCTGATTGCTTTCAATTTTATGACACCGGTTGTTAAAAACATGTTGCCTTCCATTTTATGGCACTGGATGTTAAAAACTTGCTCTCAGCCATCCTGCATGACCAAGAATTAGAATGGTTTAAAGATACTGTTTACAATTTGGATTTCTTGACCATCACAGAGCAGCAATTGATTACAGATTTTATGCACACAGTAGTGCATGATGACTATATGTTTTTTGTTGGAGAGCTGCATAAGCAGGTATGGGGTGTCACAATGGGTGATGCTTGTACCCCTGTCTATGTTAACTGTTTGGTTTGGGTTTGGGAACAGACATTTTTTTTAACTATGCACATTTTTGATTTAGTTTTGCAATTTTATTGCAGATTCCTTGATAGCATACTTATAGTGGGGTCAGGGACTAACCAGCAATTTCGGGACATTGTGGATTATTTAAACTTCACCAGAGAGTTTCTTATGTTCACTTATATGATCGAGATGACAGATTAATAATTTAAATGTGAGCTAATACAAGGATGATAATGGGAGCATGGCCACTACTATTTATAGAAAATCCATTTATAACAATTCCTTTCTGTATTTTACTAGGTGCCATCTGCTTCACCAGAAAAAGGGAACTGTTATGCGTCAGCTTACTAATATGTATAGGATAATTTCTAATGAGAGATTATTTCAGCAAAAATGTATTTTTCAACATATATGGTCTTGCATAGGGGCAAAGAGATTTGGTTGAAAATATTTTCCAAGATATTATTAGTCAACAGGGCACTACGTACAGACCCATAGCAAAGTATGGGATTAATTTGGAGAGAGGCAACAACAAGAGGGATAAAACAGCAAGAAAAAGGATGTGAAAGTTTTTGATAGACCTTTGGGGATCCAATACTCTTCCAATTGGAAGTGGTTAGAGAATATTATTAAAAAACACTTGGAGGTTTTAAGCACTTAGTGTTGCCTATGGGTGTTTGTGAGGGTCCCCTAAAATTTTAAGGGAGAACTTAATGTTAAAAACTTGTTGGAAAGAACAGGGTTTGGAATTGACTCTAGCAAAGTAATGGAAGCATTTAAATGTGGGCAATGTAATCAAGGCCCATATTTCAATATTAAGGAAAAAGATGAAGTCATTGAACTTTCAAGACATTATAGGCAATCAGGGCATTTTAATGGCAATACCCAGGGGGTTGAATATTTGGCCTAGCATGAGATATGCAACACTTTCTATATCAGGAAGATGGAGTTACCCCTAAAAAGTTTATTTATCAGCATGTTTATAGTATCAAAGAGAAAACAGAATGTGGTGCAGGCCAATGGTTGCACCTAAATATAAAAGCCAATCTACTAAAAAATATAGTAGAAACAAACCACAGCTAGTATTCAGAAAAAAGAAACTTTTAATGGTGAGCGCTTTCACAACAAGTTTTGCCGCTTCATCAGACAACACAACATTTCTTTACTTTGGTATTTAAAATATATTCCAAGCAATAAAAACTCATATGTAGTTAACAATCAATTAAAAGCATTAACAAGACAATTAAAATTTAAAACCATAGATACAAATTGTCTTCTTATTAAGTTCCTTCCCTGTAAAACTGGCTTTAAGGAAGCCTTATCATTGAACCCCTTGTTCCTGCCCTGGTGGTGCCATTTCCCTCTGTTTTGAAAAATAAGGCTTTCCTGTAGTCTCACGTAGCCTTGGAGCTATAGACAGTCCATCATTAAGTTCATCTTCCTTATACCCATATCAGAGCCGAATGGCAGTCAGAGGACATGGTCTAGGAGACTACAGCCATTGTTAGAATCCAATGTTAATCCCTTATTGAAAACAGGAATTGTGAACTTGGAACAAACACAAGAAGAAGTAAGTCAGTATGATGCCTCATGGTTAAGAAGAGAAATGTTTAAGTTAGAAAATGATTTGCGTAAACTGAAAAGACTGCAGGTACAAAGGTATCATGTTGAGGCATGCTTAAAGCTTCAAATAGTTCCCGGTGGGCTACGCATTCTAAAAATGCCTACTTATGGGGAGACATACAAGTACTTGTTGACCAAATGGCAACAGTTAAACTTGGACACAAGTTTTAATTATATGCGCCTTCTAAATGAACACTTTTTACCTGAAGAACAAACATTAATGTCAAACGTCAATAAAAAGCAGATAGAGTTGTATGACCACTTTCCAGTGGCTATTATTGACTCTAAAATAGATTATATAATTGAAATTATCACTCAGTATGAACAGCAGTTACTGGCAATTAAGAAGAAAAAAATGTATAGGGATATCAATGACTTTTCTTCGTGTAGAGTGTTCTCATGGGTGAAGAACAACATAACTACAGAAAATGCTAACTTGCCTGAGAAAAACATTGCTGTTTAAACAAACGACAGCATTGCTGCTTTGAGAACTGAAAGAATAAAAGCAATACCTAATCAGGAAGTCCCAGTGATGTCCTCAACTACTACCAACACCAGCAAAGAAGCATGACAGACTACTGAGCCTAATAGAGGAGCTTGCGGTAAGAACAGCATGGCTACAACAACTTTAAACTCTTATTCTTCTATTAACTTTGCAACCAACAAAAACAATGTTTTTAATTTGCAAATGGGCCTGCCTTACCCAATTAACAATACATGTTTTTGGCAGCGCACATACAGCAGGGGGAAAACGAAAAGGAAAGCCTCTCAGGAGAACGGCAATGGGATAACTTTAAAGAAGATGTGGCAGCAGAGCAACAACCATTAGTTTGGAATATTTCTACAAAAGCTCTGACTGCAGCTGAAGAGAGACTTTTAAATAGAGGTATGACATTTATACCCTCAAGCACAACGAGTGTTACTGAAAATATAATTGAACTTAAGACTTTTACATGTAATATTATGTTAAAATGTATGTCTAACTCTAGACAGGATGAAAAGCAGGATAATGCTGTGTTTCATAAAAAAAGCAATTTTATTCCTAAAAACAATGTCACAATAGACACTTTTGAGAGAATGTGTGAAAAGGAAATTTATAAACTATATGGTAACAGAGTGGCTGGGAAAAAGTTTTTTAACTTGGACAGAGAAACGAGTGAAGCACTAAGTAATTTACAACATGATATGCAATTAACAATTAGACCTGCTGACAAAGGAGGTCCATTGGTTTTTATGGATAGAAGTTATTATAAACAAACAATGGAAGCTATGTTAAATGACTTTAATGTATATGAAAAGATAGATGTGGGACAACTAGATAAATGTATTATGAACATTAATGACACTGTTTATGACTGTTTACAATGTTGTATTATGACACAAGACTTATATGAATATTTTTTAGTCAAGGAACCTCTTATACCCGTTATCCAGGGAACTCCAAAATTACTTAAGCACCCCACACTACCACCCATGTGACCTATAGTCTCAGGGAGGGCATGGTGCACTGAACTTATTTCATTATTTGTGGAAAAACATCTTAAACCCATGTTAAGTAGAAATAGGTATGTGTTACTTGATTCAAAACAGTTTTGGGGAGACCTGTACCAATTCCTAAATTGTAGGGAGAGTAGGGATAGATATGTGTTACCTGATACAAAACAGTTTTGGGGAGACCTGTACCAATTCCTAAATTGTAGGGATAGTAGGGATAGATATGTGTTACCTGATACAAAACAGTTTTGGGGAGACCTGTACCAATTCCTAAATTGTAGGGAGAGTAGGGATAGGTATTTATTAGTGACATGGATGTCCAATCCCTATTCACAGTCATACCTAATGAACAAGCAGTAGATATGCTTAGACAATATTTAATGAATGATGTACAGCTGAAACCCAAGTTTATAGATTTACTATTTCTGTTGGGGGAACTCATATTAAAGAATAATATTTTCTTATTTGAACATACACTATACAGACAATTAGATGGCATAGCTATGGGCACCTTGTGTGCCAATAGCTACACCAACATCGTCATAGCTCAGTGAGAGAAGCGTCACCTAATAGATTTTGAGACTCGAGGAAGCATAGCATTTTATCGTAGGTTTGTAGATGACCTCTTCCTTTTATGGGAGGGGGACAGTGCAACTATACAACAGTTCATTCATAATATTAATAGGAGCACTAACTTCTTGAAATTTACCATGAATAAGGCTTATGACACACTAGACTTCCTGGATGTAAGGATTAATCCGGACCTTGGGGGCAATTTTAATACACAAATATATAGGAAAGGATATTACAGAAACAGTTACCTTCATAAGCATCGCATGCATCCAAGGCATATATTTAAAAATATAAAAGGACAGGGGCTGAGAACCTCTAAGTTGACTACAAATGAAAGTAGCCTGGATGGGGAGTTAGCAGGTCTAAAGAATACATTTTTGTATAGAGGATATAAGGAAGATGAAGTTAATGATGGGCTGTCTATGGTTGTATTATTGTAAAAAATAAGGAGTTGTCACAGTCAATTACAACAGAGAGAATCCACAGAGCGCTAAGGAAGTCTCAAACATCCGACACTCCCACACAAGTTTACGCAAGAATCCTCAATGCCTCACATGCCCAATCTATTATTTTCTTTGCTAAAAAGAAGAAAAGCATCACTTGGAATGGTAATAAAATCTCAATCGCTCAAGACCTTCCATTACCAATTAAACAGTCGAGACAAGTTTTATCACTCTTTTGCAACTACTTTCTGAAAAAAAAATATTAAATTCCGAATGAAGTACCCGGCGATGCTATGTTTCCAACATAACAGTGTCAACTACTCAATTAAAAACAAAGAAGCCAAATCAGCTTTTTCCAAAGCATTTAAAGAATCACTGTCAAATCTCACAGGAAGCAATGAACTGATTTCCAGTTTGCAAAACAGAGTTTGCTCTACATAATAGTTCCTGATGAAAAAAAAAACAAACAAACACTCAAAACCAACTTATTTCAGATATCTACCTAATTTTTGGGCTTGCAGTATCAGTGCTGTCTCGGAATTCCATTCTACAAAATGAGGTAACGCAACATACAGTCAGCAAACACCCTCTGACCCTACAAGCAACTTCCGAGTTAAAAAGCAGGAAGTATAAGAGTACAAAGGGCGAAGGTCACTGCTACAACATATAATCCAGTATCACATTTGGTGCACACTGTCCCCACAATAACAGTCCAGTGCCTATCTTGCCTTAGTTATCCACTACATAAACACTACTGGGATCTGCAAACCAATTCATTCATTCTGTCATTCATTTAGATGACACATATGGCGGAAATAATAAAGCCTTATGTTCCAACTCTTGGGTATACATCTTATCGCTCCCAAGTCACTGAGGAACATAGTATTCGAAACACTTACATTTCATTTTTAATCCCCAACTACGTCAAAAACCCACAATGCTAAACGTGCTACTCCAACATCTCACTAAGTATATGGGAGCAACATATAAGAATGTATAAATCTTTACCCCTTACCAGAAAGTAAATTGTCCTCCATTAGAGAGTGGAAATTTACACCTGCCACTCTTAATAGACTCAAATGGGGCTGTTAAGGTAAGCTGGAAGCAAAATCACATAGTTGCTCGATATTAGCTGGAGAAAGGGTGTTACTGTAGCTCCATAATTCTCTCTGGAAGCCATACACCATTGCATGGCAATTTCAATAGCATTATTCAACTCCCTGAACAGCACTGCTTCCCATGAAAATAAATAAGATGTGGATGAGGGAAAGAAAAAAAAAAAGTTAATGCAAGCAACTAACACAGATGCATCTGTAGTCGGCAGATGTCCAGTGTTGGTCAAACAACAATGAAAATCCAGAATTTTTTTAAAGCTGTACAAGGAATCAAAAAAAAAAGAAAAAGGAAATGTATTAACTTCATAAGTACCCTAAATACTCCAAGCAAGTCTCAAAACGAAAACAGCTTTGTGTTAGCGAACCATCTGCTGCCGTTCTCTTCCTTTTGGTGGAGAATTGGGCACTTATATCTCCATCTATACCACGCATGATAGATGAACTCCTTCTCTGCAAAGCCCCCAAACCATAGAATTATTGTACATGTTTAAGCTGCTACCCAGTTAATGTTTCGTACTATTTGAAGTAATGAAGTATTAACAAGATGTCAGGTGTGCACTGTCCGGAAAATGCAATCTTAAAATAATGTGCTTAGTATCTGGTACTCCATCTTAGTGACACCTTTGCTCTTTTACTTAGATATGCTGTGATGTCTTCTGAATAGAAAGCACAGATGATCTCCTTCTGATAGCCCAATTAGCCCAAATTCTCTTAGACTATGGAAACTGTCCAACAGTTTTTATTGGAGATACAATACATCATGTTTGAGTAGCTATTTGTAATTTTTAAATCAAATGTTAAACACTAGATAAGGGTTTAGCTACAAAATAATTTATGTTGGTCTTTCTAAGGCTTTTTTTTATTCTTTATCTGCATATGTAAAATATTATCTTAAACAGTTTAAAGGTTAATCCATTCTTATTTAACTGGGCCAAGTCTTGGCTTACCAGAACCTTGGCTCAGTATGGGTTAGAAATTAATTCTAACATTACATATGAAAATCTTCACAGTACCTGGAGACTGTGTATGTAAGTAATTAAGTACAGAAATGTTGTAATCTAGCAAGTATTGCAAACTGTTACTGTGAAACATACAGAAGTTACAACAAATAATCTCCTTTTGTGACTGATCACTTCACAATGAATTCGTAAAAAATATAGACTGATCCAAGGAGAAAAGCTTAGATTTTGCACACAACTTGGATTATATTTTACTAATATAATCACCAGAATGAAGGGATAAATAAACAAAAGCCCCATTGTATCTGGCCTGAAAATCTAACTAAATGTCAACAAATTAGGCCAGATTGTAGGGTTTTCAGCCTAATATCTGTAATGTAAATGATGATTTGATCTCTGCTTTCCAATGGCTGATGTACTCAGCAACAAAAACCTGTGTAAGGCTCACAACCAAGGAGGCTAACTATAACACACAAATAAATATGAAACTTTGAACCTCGGTAAGGTACTTGCATAGGAAAAGATGTCAGATAACTGCAGCATCTAAAACATAACAGTAAGGAACATTGTCACATAACTACTTGCTTCCAAATGTTAAGAGTTAACTTTGCAAGCAATATTTCTGGTGCATAAGGTGAAGAGCTTCCACACTGAACTTCTCGAATTAATAAGCATTCACTTTAAAAGGATTATTAAATCTGAGTAAAACATTCTGACCATATGGTCTGTCACTGATTTATGAAGGTTACTTTTATCTGCAACAACTTTGTGACTGTGTTGCTAGTGAGGCACACACCCAGCCTAATCAACAACTATGTAAAAATATATGATAGATTTTATGCTATGTGATACAATGCTGTTGTAAAACTATAATAGTTGCTCAAGCAATAACTTGCAGTCTAAATAATATGGAAGGGAAAAAAGGGAACGAAAAGAAAAAAAAAAAGGAAAGAAAAAAAGAAAATGTATATGTTAGTATATACCTTCTCCTGTTTATATGCAGTACCATATTAATCAAGATCAAGCCAACATAATAACAATACACTTATGTTTACAACAAATGTCATATTAACCAGATATAAATACTTAAATATGGCAATCATTTCTATATGAAACCAAGACAATATAAAATTGCTATCAGAAGTATATCTAAAAAATGCCCTAATTGCAGTTAAACTTGGTGAGAAAGGCTTAATAAGAATGTATGTTGTACAATAAGATGGGCACACAGTAAATTATTAGACAGTATTGAATTATATGCAACCAAGAACATCAATAGGATATGATTTGTTCTGTTTAAGGGACTATGTGTACTGATATGTTGGAACTGTAATCTAAGAGAGAAAAATGCATGGGATCTAACTTTTAGCTCACATGAGATACACTAAATATATTACGCCATCTCTTGAATACATGTTCACTTGGATCAAGTCTTATATACAAGAAATTCATTCCTAACAATAGTGAAGGAATTACACAAAAAAATCTTTTTGGTTTCTAAAGCTCGCACTAAAGAGCAATTAATATTTACTCTAAATAACATCCAATTCAAGAGATTAAGGCAAATACTTATAATTATAGTCTCTTCTTTACAGAAGAAATAATATTTTTCTTGTAGTGAGTCTAGGCTGGAATCCTTTATCACAGGATTTGGCTATAACTAAATGTATCCTTTAATTAATCATTAATAAAAAAAAAGGAATAAAAATAAAAAATACATAACTTAGACCATATCTGCAAAAGTTAATGCAGGCTATGACATTTTTTTTGTGCTGAATAACTGATGGATCTTAGAGTAACAGTAGGATTTTGTATATTAGTTAGGTTTGTAAATATAGCTCTTACACCTCTTTCAGATAACAGTAGGTCTTGGTTATGCACGGGGGTGGTCTGAGGGAGGGGGTTGTCACTCCTACACTTTACAGTCACACCTATCGCCTATTAAAAATTACCACAATTTATACCAGAATGACATTTGTATCCCTCTATAATGTCAGTTTTCATATGTACCCAGAATACCAGCAACTAACAATGGGTAAAACAATGCTTTAATGATAGCACTGGAATCCTGTAATGTAAAAGGGCTACAAAATAATAAGAAAAATAACTTAATTCTACATTTAATCCATAAATCAAAGGCCAGAATAACATTTATCCAAGAGACCCATATGAACAAAATACATTGGGAGAAGGATTTAAAAAAGAAATGGATAAAGCTATTAATAGCCACAGGGGACTCTACTGTCTGTAAAGGGGTAGCAATAATAATCAAAGACTCTTTTCAAAAGCACCATAATATCAAGTGATACTGATTCTAATGGTAGGTGGTGTTACCTAACATGCTCCTTCCCATGCTTCAATAAAGACATTTTAGTCTTAAATGTATATGGTCCATGCTTGTTCCAGAATTCTTTCATATATGAAATTTACAAAATTTTTGAAAAATTCCCAAATCATCTATACTTAATAGGTGGGGATTGGAATATGACTACTAGCCCTGAACTAGATAGAACGAACAAGATTAACAACCAATCTGCCAATCTCTATAGCCTTATAATTGAACTAATGGATGACTATGATATATGTGATCCTTTTGAGTTATACAGAACTGATTTTGCAATCAGTAAGTTTACATTCTGTTCAGCCTCACATAAATCCTGGTCTAGAACCGACTTTTTTTTAATTTCAACAAGTTTCTTAAAGTATGTAATAAACTACTACATTGACCCCAGAACTATCTCTGACCATGCCAAAATAAATTTAAAAATAAGTGAAGCAAGGACAAACATGAGAAACCAAGTTACATCAAACTGGACTCTAAACCCTAACCTACTAACAAATAGAGAATTCTACCAAGAAGTACAGGAATTCATTACCCAAACAAACAACAACTTAGAAAAATCTATCATTCCCCTAGACATCCAATGGGCCGCAGCCAAGGCAACACTTAGAGGATGAATATTAATTCAAATAGCATCCTTACTAAAGAAACTAGCTAAATCACAAATGGTTACCTTAGAATCCAAACTAAGAAGTTTAGAGTTTGATAGGCAAGCCAACTACAACCCAGATTTAGAAAAGCAGATGCTGGCCATACAAAAACAACTGCATGAAATCCAATTAAACCAATCTTCACTTAACAAACTCAGACTTCTCCATAGATATGCTGAATGGGCCCAAACCCCTTCTAGAATTCTGGCAAGACTAATCAACATCAAACATTCACCCTCTAGAACAATACAAATTCATTACAATAATAGGTCCTACATTTTGGACAAGGAAATCATTCAAATTTTTGAAAGAATATATCAGGAGGAATATGGCCCCCAAACACATGCTGAGGAGGCATGCACTGATAACTTCTTAGATGATCTAGAATTCCCAATATTAAATGATATTCAGGTAAATAAACTAAAGGCATCAATAACTGTGGATGAAATATCGCTAGCCATCAACCACTTGAAATCAGGGAAAGCCCCAGGCCCCAATGGATACTCAGCTGAATTCAATAAATCCTACAATAAACAATTGGATCCTGTGTTATTCAAAAGTATATAATTATATAATAACATTTGGCATTACTGACTTAAATATAAATAATTCTAAGACAATATTTATACCAAAGCCTTAACGCAAATGTGAACAACCCCAACGATTATCGTCCAATTGCACTAATTAACCTAGATATACAAATCCTATCATCATTACTGGCTCATTGAATTGGTAAAATAATCCCTTGTATTATATCTCCCGTACAGCTTAGATTCATGAGTAATAGGCAAGTTTGGGACAATACGTTAACAATAGAAGCAATAACAAACATGACAGTTAAAGACAAATCCCCCAAGTACACACTTTCTGTAGATGCACAAAAGGCTTTTGACAAAGTCAACTTAAACTTTCTTTTTAAGACTTTAAAACGGTTTGCTCTTCCTGAAGAATTTATTGCTATGATCACAGTTCTTTACAACAAGGCCACAACTACATTATACATAAACAGAAAAAAATCAAAGCCTATTCCAATAATAAATGGAACATGACAGGGATGTCCACTTTCTCCTTATCTATTCAACATTTATTTAGAGGCCCTCTTCTTGGAATTGAGCCAAAAACATTTCACCACTCTGTATACATTTCTAAAGTCCAAGTTAAGTACACAGCATTTGCTGATGATCTTAACATCTACTTTGAGTTTCCATCCACAGACTTGGAAAAGATACTAAGCTCCATTGACATGTTCTCGGATATATCAAATTATGCCATGAATCCAAGTAAATCAAAAATATTTCCGTTAAACCCTTCAGCACATAAGGAGTTTTTCATTCCAGAAACAAAAATTAAAGTGGATTATTCACTTAAGTACCTAGGCATCACCTTCGTCCATCCCCATCAAGAAATAATAAAAAAAAACCTTTATAAAACATGGTCAAAATTTACATAAGATCTAGACAGATAAAAAATCTAAACCCTTCTTTTCTCTCCAAAATTGTCATAAAAATGAATATCCACCCCAAGATTTTGTTTCATATGCCATAAATCAAAGCATTCCAAATAGTTTTTCTCTAAGATGACAACAACATTGGGCAAATTCATCTGGCATCCTAAGAACACCAGAATTAGTTATAACAGATTAACTCTGTCCAAGGAGAAAGGCGGTATGAACCTTCCTGACTTCAAGACTCACTACCTTATTATAAATGCCTGTCTTATAATACGGTTAGTCAATTATGAACCCTCAGATACTTCATGGCACCCTCTCTGGATCAAAATTTATTGCCAACACCTCAGCTCTTCCAGCATAAATCCAAAGTCTGTACCTTTTCTAAATAACAAAACTCTAAAAGACTTCAAAATACATCCTATTTTAATCAACAATACGATCTGTTTCCAAAAACTCATAACATCATTGAACCAAAACATTTCCTTAATTATGGTTCAACCAATACATATAAACCATAATATCAGGATTAATAACAATATGATAAATCTTAACAACTACCCAGACATAAAGAAGTGTCCAATCTGGGATTTTTATCAAATCAAAGATCTGCCATTGAGTTCCATTGTAGACTCCCTTGCAGAAAGTAAAAAATACCATATAATTATTAAGCAAATACTATATCTAATAACTCTAATAACATCAGATGTTAATGTATCTACACAAGACTACCATCAGTATCAACAAATCACTACCGTTCTTCTATTGAAGACTAAAATGTTATCAAAAACATATAGACTAACTATTCAAATCAAATCCAAGGACATAATCCTATTTTCTAATTATTGGGAAAGACATAATAATTTAACCACTGAACAGAAACTAAAAGCAATTGACATAACCAGAAAACTAACTCCTTTTAAAAAAAATAATCTATACTCAATTTATGATTAACAACAATGCTTATTACACACCACTCTGAGCAAAATAAATCCAAATTCATCACCTTTCTGTCCTACTTGCTCCAACTCAGTAGCTGATACTCTTCATATATTCTGGTCTTGTAAAAATATGTACAAGCTATGGTGCTCTTTAAGAGCAAAATTAGAGAAAACAGGCTATATGAAGACTACCATCTCGTGGGAAATGGCATTATTAAACATTTCCCCAGTTCATATACATATGAGTCTAAACATATTGTAACGCTGAGCGCTACACTAAAATCCTATATAGCCCTCAATTGGCTTGACACATCCAAGACTTCTTGGACAGAATTTAAATCTATAGCTACCAAATATGTCCTAGTAAATAAACTAAAAACAGTAAGTCATAAGAAATTAACTTATTTTCAGAAATACTGGAAAAGACTTATAGAGTTGCTTAATTAAAAATCTTACTAAAGTAACTTAAGCAAAATCATACTTCCTCTCTAATCCCCATTAAATAATAATTTACCTTTACAGCTCTATACAAAGGACACTATCAAACTCCTTGCAAGAGGACTATGTCATGTACACCTGGATTATCAAATTGTCATCTGGTATATTAGAAAAATACCTACTATTACCACATGAAAAACTATAAACATTATCTTCTACATGACATCCTTTATGACTGACAACCCAGAGTATATATATTGTAAATAGTTGTGTAGATAGGCTCAGGTATATGAGTATATCTCCTCCCCTGCCAAAATAACATTGTATTTGATGCAATATCAGTATAAACGTTTAGTTGTCAAACAAAAAGTTTGAACTACAAGTCAATTACAACACCATAAAGCATACTCGCTTCACGTCAGAGCCTTTCACAAAGGCCAACACAGAAGGTCTTTGGCTAACAAAGTTTGCAGATGACTGCAAACTAGGAGCCATAATTGAAACTCCTAACGGTGTGGACAAACTACAAAAGGGCCTCACTGAGACAGATACCTGGTGTCAAAGCCATGGCCTGAAGCTCAATGCCAAAAATTGTATTGTCATCCCCTTTGGTAAAAACTCTGTACCCATGAACTACCACATAGCTGGTAGTCTACATAATGCCGAAAATGTGATAAGAGACCGTGTGACACAGGTGGACAGTAGTCTCTCCTTTGATAATCACATCTCCACAGTGGTCAGGAAATCCTTCTACGTGGCTCATCTCATCACAAAAGGATTCTCATCCAGAAAAAAAGGAGGTCATTGTTCCCCTCTACTCATCACTCATTAGACCCATTATAGAGTACAACACCCCTTTTGGTATGTACCTCACAAGACATCTACAACAACTGGAAAGACCACATAGATTCATAGGATTCATAGGTTCATACTAAGCTAACTGCCCTTGCGAGCCATTTTAAGCCTAGCCAATTATCCCTTGTGAGACTCAAACCCTGCACCTTTGGTTTGTAAGGCAAACACCTTAACCATTAGGCCACCCTCCCAACCCATACCTCACAAAGAGGATTACTGGCCTTAAACAGATACCCTATGCAGACTGTCTCAAAAAACTACAGCTTTACTCCATCGCATATCGCCTACTCAGGGGCAATCTCTGCCTAGCATACAAAGCTATGTCAAACCCAGAGCTGTTGGACATGCTCCACTTAAAGAAATCCCAATCCCTCCAAGCTACATGCTCTAGGGACCTAAACCTTGTCACCACAATAAACAGAACATGCTGGAGGGATAGATTCCTGTCCCAGAGACTTCCCATGCTCTGGAACAGACTACCTGTCTATGTCAAACAGAGCTCTTCATTAGCACTCTTCAAGAAAAATCTTGATGATTGGATGGGAAATGGGAAATTCACCCCGGGGATCACCTCTGTGGCTCTGCTCAACAGGGGCACAGGAAAATAATTTTCTTGGGTGGCAAAAGCCAGGGTACATTTTTTTGGCTAGGCTTGTATGGGCCCTAGGGCCAATAGCCTAGTACCTACCTATGAACCTATTAACTTATAATAGCAGGCCTGTTTTTGTTATCCTTTTAATTATATGAGCTTTTCTATATTGTGTAGACAATTCATCTCATATACCTTATACCTTTTCTGTACATTTTATTTCTTATTATTATTTTATTATTAGTTTCTCAATACATTACAATTGCATCAATATGTTTATTGTCAACTTGTACTGAACTGTTCACTGTATTTAAAGAAATTTGCAATAAAAATCATAATTGAAAAAAAAAGAATGGATAATTGGGATGAGAGCTACAATGGGGAAGGGGCTCAATGACAAGGCTTCCATAAAGCCAGTATTACAGGCAAGGAACTTAGCAAGATGACAATTTGTATCTATGGTTTTAAATTTTTATTGTCTTGTTAATGCTTTTAATTGATTGTTAACTACATATGAGTTTTTTATTGGTTGGAATATATTTTAAATACCAAAGTAAAGAGGTGTTGTGTTGTCTGATGAAGTGGCAAAACTTGTGGCAAAAGCACTCACCAATAAAAGTTTCTTTTTTTCTGGATACTGGCTGTAGTTTGGTTCTACATGTTTATAGTATACAATAATGAGATGAAAAACTCACTTTGGTTAAACACGCACAGGCATGAAGGAGATATTTTACGTTTTTCATTTTAATTTTAGAGACAATCAGCATAACCTCAGAAGAGATGTTGATTGGAAATCATTGCTAGAATATAGAGAAGTTATTTTGTAACTTAGGTTGTATGCTTTGACAAAACCTGGACTTAATGATAGTATTTGCATTAAACACATTTTGAAATGCCAAGCAGTTGTGTTAAATTAACATATTTGCTGTAAAATGGAAATGAATGGTAATGATTGCATTTTGATATGTGTTCCCTTTATATATTCATTTTATTTTTTTTAATGTAGTAAATTTTAGATGACTTAAGATCACGTATTTTTTAAACAATGTATAGGTAGTGGCATGAGGAATATTAAATTGGTTCTTATGATTTCCGGAAGATTGTAAATGGATGGGAAATTTTTTATCTTTAGCAATAAATGATGTTTTTGTACTTGGTGCATGCAAAGACATTTCTATGAAGGTGGCTGTGCCATGAAAGTTTGTTTATTGTTGCTCCTATGTAAAAGTTAGTGTTTCAACTTATATTTTGGTATTTTGGTATCTGACATTCAATTGTGGACACAGAACACAGAATAGATTCCTTTCATATAGCTCTTCTCAATAAATTCATGTGCAAGAAGAGGATTTTCCTCAATAAATGTCAGGCCATGAATCATAGTACTGGTATCAGTATTCCATAGAACCACTCATAAAAATGCTATGGGCATCAACAATCATGAGCAATGTATGATGCCCAGTCATCTCTCCTTATTTCTTTGCATCTACAAGAGACTATTCTCCAACTAACGTCTTATTTTCAGTTCGTCTGAACAGCTTAATTTCTCTTTTTATACTCAGTTGATGTTCAGAGGTGTCCGGCTATACTTTGTCAATTTAAATAAAGGACTACAATTACCTTTTTTCTTTAACTAGAGACAAAATCATCTTATTTTGGTCAATATGTTACTATTATGAAGAACAACCAGATAAATATGAGTTGAATGCTACAAAAAAGAGACTTTTTAATCATTATGTACACTATGCTACTAGTCATCCCTTATAGCAGAAGAAGAAATTAATAAGTGCTATATGATGCAACTATCTGCAATAGTGTTCAATGAATAAAACCATGGCCTTAAGCTTAATGCCAAAAAATGTGTCGTCATTCCCTTTGGGTAAAAACTCAGTTCCCACTAATTACCACATTGATGGTAACCCACTGAACACTGAAGGCTTTATAAGAGATCTGGGGACACAGGTTGACAGCAACCTCTCCTTCGACCACCACATTGCCACTGTGGTCATAAAGTACTTCTGTGTGGCACATCTTGTTATCAAGGGTTTTGCATACAGGAAAAAAGAGGTCATCATTTCTCTCTACTCTTCTCTCATTAGACCAATCGAGTATAATACCTCATTTGGCATGTACCTCACTAAACACCTGCAACAGCTGGAAAGGCCACAAAAGTACCTCAAAAAGAGGATCCTAGGCCTTAAACACATGCCCTACATGGACAGACTCAAAAAACTCCAACATTTCTTTCTCATATTATCTATTAAGAGGCTATCTCTGCTTGACTTATAAAGCCATGTCTGATCCGGTCCTATTAGAAATGTTACACCTAAAGAAATCCCAATTCCTCCATACCACACACTTCAGGGACCTCAGCCTCATTACCACAATCAACAGAACATGCTGGAGGAACAGGTTCATAACTCAGAGACTGCCCATTTTCTAGAATAGACTTCCCATACATGTCAAGCAGAGCACCTCACTGGCCCTTTTCAAGAGAAATTTTGATGAGTGGATGGGAAATAGAAAGTTCACCCTGGGGGTCACTCCAGTGGCTCTACTTGACAGAGGCACATGAAATTAACGGTGACATGATGGTAGGGCACTTCTATGGGCTAGGCTTGCAAAGGCTCCAGGGCCATTGGCCTAGTACCCACCTATGAAGGTATCTTTGATGTGTCACATTTAAAACTGAAAAAAGAAAAACATGCGCTTGGGGAGATTCTATCCAAAACAGATGGTTAGGTAGTACAGAGCACAAAATAATTACTGGTAGAAAGACTAGATTTCAATTTCAACATTTATTAAAGTATCCTTTAATTTGGGTGAGGGTATCAATAATAGGGATTTTTCAAAGGCTATGCCCACTCCCTTTAGTAATAGCAGTGTTAAAAGTAAAAATATTATCGCTAAAAACTGGATGGCTGTTCCAAAAAATCTAAGGACAGAGAGTATGAAAACTGTGGAGATTGCATTCTATATTGCTTTATTCATGATTCTATTGTACAACAATTTTTACCTATGTAATGGTAAACTTGACCATGATAGTAAGGTAAAGTGTATTTTACTGTTTGTTTAACCTGCTCTTCACTTTATATTGGAAAGAATGAGCATGGCTCCACAGCAATAAATTATGAACAAAAATAACACCCTAAGTATGTACACAGAGGTATGTAGGGTTTTATTTATTTATTTATTCATTTATTATTATTATTATTATTATTATTATTATTATTATTATTTTCTACAAGAAGAAATCCCAGTTTTTATCAAAGGTGGTAATGGATAAGTACATCTAAAATATAGAGAACTGTGTAGGCACGACCCCCTGGTTTATATGAGAAAATTTTTATTGATAGCATGCTGTCTGTAAGGACAGCTGTAGCATGTTGTCTGTAAGGGCAGCCAATTTGTAGTTTTGTTATCTGCATAGCTATTTTTATCAACTCAGTATAATATTTATTTAGTTAGTTTTATATGGTAAATCATTCTTTCATATATGTGTGTGTGTGTATATATATATATATATATATATATATATATATATATATATAAAATTTACCATCAAAATTCTGAGTGAAGGTTCGATGACCATGGTATGTCAAAATATGATTGGCTAAACCTGTGCTGTCGAACCTTCATTTGTGCGAGTGTTGATTTAGCAAATGCATTTTACATTTGCACTGATGTGGTCAGCTGAGAAATTGCAGTACAGTGTGGATCAGGAAATTTGCTCTTTTTCCCACTGTAGTATAATCTCAGCGTTGAAAAATTTAACCTGCAGGGGGTGTGGGGGGTGCAGAGGGAAGTGTGTTTCTGAAATTCTGACCTTTTTGACATTCCATTTCGACCATCTGCTTCGATATTTTAGGTAGGATTTTATTTTGAATGTTGATGTTTTGATAGCAAATCTTATGTGTGTGTGTACTTTTGAAGAACGAAAGTTCAGTACTTCGAACTTCAAAAGTACACCCACACTAACGCGAAAGTGCAGTTTCAAGAAAGTGCACTCTTGCGAACCTGCTAGACCGAATGGGCTAGCAATCACGGACCTTAGGGTTAGGGCACGGGTTAGGGTAATGGGATAGTTAGGGCTATCCCCTTACCTTGACCGGTGCCCTAACCCTAAGTTTCATGACTATCGCACCACAGTGGAAGACACTCCAAATCAGGCTATGTCCTCCACTGTGGTGCAATAGTCACGGACCTTAGGGTTAGGCCACAGGTTAGAGTAAGGGGATAGTTAGTAGGACTATCCCCTTACCTTGACCCACACCCTAACCCTAAGGTCCATGACTATTGCACCACAGTGGAGGACATAGCCTGTTTTTCTAGTGAGCTTAAGCAAAACTGCATTTTCGTTAAAGTGCACTTTCGCTTAAGTGGGGATGTACTTTCCCATTTTGAAAAAGTCAATTTTCGTTGTAGGAAAGTACACCTATATATATATATATATATATATATATATATATATATATATATATATATATAAAGATATATATATATATCTTATTAGTATTAGGCTATGTTTATAGAATATGTATTTTACTTCACATGAAATGCTTTTAATTGATAAAAATTTAATTTTATTATGAAAAGATTATCATCATATTATTTTCTTATGAAATATAATGCAAAAGAAAAGGCTGTACTTAGTTCTGATGAAGTTCTGTATATTGTAGGGAAAAAAGTGCTCAGCTTTTAATAAATAACCCTGTAATTTTCTACCAAGATTGGCATTTGTGGATTGCTTATTTCATGTAGAAACCTAAGTGAAGTATTTTAGGGAAGGGTAAGAAAATGGGTAGATCATTTCAAGTTCCTGGGTCATCAAATTAGAATTTGATGAAAAGGATATTGAAAACTCTTCAAACCTCCCAAATGCATTATCAGAAAATGAACATAAATATATGCTCTGCAGTGGAGTAGTTTGGTTTAGTGCTCCTTTTTGAGAGATGGTGGGTGACCTTTGATACTTTCAGATTCAGGAGTCGCAAACTCAATTATCTGTGATTCCCTAGGAAAACATAATAAAGTAGAAAAATTAAATATTTTAATTTTGAAAAGGTATATGCAGATTTAGATAAAATAGCAAATAAAAGAATGTAAAAGGAAATAGGTGTATATAAAGGAATGCAACAATTGTGTTGGCAGTGGTGGTTGGAGGAAGGTTATTTGGGAAATGTCACTTGATGTATTTCTGGTAAAAAAGTAATATAAAGTATAAGCTATATATGGTGCATCAAGACAGGAAATTTAATTTAAAGAAATGTGATGTAGAAGAAGAATGATAGGATTTTTTTTCTATTAAAATATGGTAGAATTAAAGGATATTGAGTGATGGTTTATAATAGTTATATGGCTGAAGTTATAAAAAGTGGATGAAAATGTGATACTATATTGTGATTATGGGAGGAACTGGGTAAGGGAATATGTACATGGATTATTTGGATAGGAAGGCATCATAATAAAATCATGTAATTAATGACAGTGGCCTCGCAAATACAATCCTTGCTATGCAAACAAGGTGGTGGTTAATAGGCAGGTAATTAATAAAATAGCTGATGTAGCTTGGTTTCTAAGGATAGTCTTAGAACAAGATATTGCCTGAAAATTAAACTATTGATAAAAAAGGCATCAGAAAACAATATGCAGATGGTCTAACATTGATATTCTATGAACAAGCTATTGGCATTATAAGGAAATGTAAGTCACAATGTTTAAGAACTGAGAACTAACAAGATATATATTTTTGGGGGGGGGTGTTAAGACCATTTAAAATCAGGAAACAGTTATGCTCAGAGTGAAAATCGACTGTTAGCAATAGTATCTGGACAATTAGAAATCAATGAATATGTCCACATTAAAGAAGTTCAGGTCGAAATATATCTCAAAAGGTTGCAAAGTGGTTCAGATTGTTATTGTAAAAGGGTCTTCCAAGACTGCAAAAGGTGATACTTAGTCTATAACAGTATGAGCTGAATGTTATATATAAAACATGCAATGAACTATACATAACAGACATGTTGAGTAGAACATATTTAGCAGAAATGAAGTATTTGCTAGAGCAAGAGGAATACACTCTTTGGGTACTTTCAAAGTTACCAATGAAAGAAAAACTAAAATTATTGGATGTAATGTGGATTAAGTATCAAGTGGCATTAATTTAATTTAATAATAAACCAGAGTTTCCAGGCTCATATCACATTTTCTATTAATTGGGAAGCTAGCACAATAATAACAGGCATGCTTAATAGGTTTCAAGACAAAATTACAGTCT
Organism: Protopterus annectens; assembly: GCF_019279795.1. Taxonomy (NCBI): domain Eukaryota; kingdom Metazoa; phylum Chordata; order Ceratodontiformes; family Protopteridae; genus Protopterus; species Protopterus annectens. The sequence continues at coordinate 1,363,717,249 of NC_056733.1, forward strand.
CAGAAGTATAACAGGTAACACACATTTGACTTTGGTGCAGAAGGCTGTGGATTCTATTCCCACATCAAGTAGATGGATTGCTGACATTTCTGTGCAGCATAAAGGGAAGCTGCTCTCCTGAGTGTGCTGTTGTTCACATGAGATGTTAAATCATGGTCCCAACTAACTAAATTGGTTGTTGATTAGGTGAATGAGAAAGATCTCATGGCATCTATCAAAAACAGTTGTGGTTCTTTATTAAAAAAAACATCCTGTACAATGCTATTTACAAACTTACATATTTACAACTTTATACACTCTACACATTTCCATTCCTTTCTGTTATTGTCATATAGATATCTTGCTTTTCATTATTATATTGAACTTCTGTATTCATTATCTTATCTTATTTGACCCCCACTCCTTTTCTACAACCACCATCTGGTTTTCCTTAAAATTACTGCTAGTTTCCATTTACCATTAAACGTGATGTCATCTAGCCTTTCATTCCAAATGGTCCACACAACATAAAATAATATGTTATCTATTTTCCTAACTTATTCCTTCTTTTATGGCTATCATATCCACATTTATTTAATTTACGTCCTTTATATTTTCAATGAAATTTTCTTTACACTATTTTTTCCCACAATTTTGTAACCTTTATACACTGTAAGAAAATATGTTCTCTAGTTTCTTTTTTACCACAAAATATGTAAGCCCTTTGACTGATTATTTTCTGTATAGCATATTTCCTTTTACTGGTAATTTAGTGATCACTAATCTCCATAAAAAATCTTGACATTCTATTTGATTATTACATCATGCTTTTCATTTTTTTGATACATTTAACTTTTTCATTCGCTAGCTCAGCCCAGTTTTCTGTTTCATTAATTTTTATCCCCTCCCCCATTTTTCTTGATAACATCTCATTGCTTCATTTAAGCATACTTTTCCTCTTTTGATTTTCTTAACTTACCCAAAGATGCTTATATTTGTATTTTAGTACATTTCTTATCTCACTAACTTACTCTTTTATCACTTCACTTCTGCCATAAGTACCTTACCTACTTATTATGTACCCACCATACCACCTTCTCTTCACAAGAAATTCACCCTCCTACCATAAGTACCTTACTTATATGCCATACCCCCTTTTCTTCAATAATAATTTACCATCCTACCATAAGTACCTTACTTACTTATGTACCTACCATACCCCTTTCTCTTCACTAGCAATTCACCCTCCTACCATAAGTACCTTACTTACTTATTACTTATGTGTCATACCCCCTTTTCTTTAGTAATAATTTACCATCTTACCATAAGTACCTTACTTACCTATTACTTACCTACCATACCCCCTTCTCTTCAGTAACAATTCAACCTCCTAACTTCTTCAGCTATCTAACATCACATTGCATCCTCTGCCCTCTGTCTTCTGCTCTCTTCTCTGCTCAGTCTCTCCTCTCCCTTCTCTACTTTACTCTCTAGTATATCCCCCTGTATCAAGTCCTGCTCAACTTACAAATTATATAGTTTGTAGATCGTGTCCTACACCTATCTGATGAATAATTATTATTCAGCAACATGCCAACTTTATCAGCAGCCTGCATTACTCTTATACTCATTTATAATCAAAGTAACTATATGTGCCTTTGAGATGTATTTTATTGATGTGTTTTATTTTGTAATTATTTTAATCAATATGACTCATTGTATCTTATGAAGTTTATGTCTTTTGTTTTTCTAATTAAATTTACTTTTACTTTTATTATTTGTAATTTTATCACAGGACTTTTTCCCATTTGCCCTCCACTGACAATGGGCTCTCACCTAGTTGGACTATTTCGGTAAACAAATGTTAAATAAATAAATGTACTACCAACTTTTTATTTTTATCATTAATCCAGAACAAAACAAAACTTTATATAGATTCAAGGAAGCAGCATAATCAATTGGGTTTATTAATCCAAAACCTCAATCTTCCTTGACCATATATAAGACTCCTCTGTTCACTGGATTCAATCTTGAACCCAAAATAAAAGAAAAAAAAACTTATTTTTCATAGATTATTGGCAACCTATAGACACTAGCTAAATGTGCAATCTTTTACAGTATAACTGAATTAATCAGATAAACCTAATAGCTTTTATGTTTTTCAAAAAAAAATCACCTTTATGTCATCTAATGTCCTATTTTGTTGTTCATCACTTAGTTTTCACCCCCAAATCTTATTCCTAACCCAGATATTTCTTTCAACTAGAAAGATACTTCTGCTATCTTTATTACATCACTCAGTCCTCTACATTTTACTTTAAGTCATGCCTGTTATATTTAAACATTGATATGTATAACATTCAGATTTTGTTTATCGTAATCAATATATCATCAGCATAACTAAACAAGACTGGAATGTTTATCCCATCATTCGTGATATAAATAGCATCTCATATGCACATATTTGTCTCTGACAAAAGCAATTAACATACTACTCATAGAATATTCCTGATATATGCCATTCTTTATATCTATTTATTTGCTTAACCATCCGTTCAGTATTTTTTTTTACTTTTATGATATGCAGAACAGCATGTAGTCTTTATTTTCTTATTAATGTTATACTTAATTGTTCAGAAAAGTTTATGTTGTCCTGTATCAAAAGCTTTATTTAAATCTCATAATATGATCTTGGTTTCATCAGTACCATTTATAATATCATCCACTATTTCCCTTACTTTGAATAACAGTTCCTGATAACATTTCCTCTTTAAACTATATATACAATCCTCCATAATACTTTTCATTTTACTGTCCATTCTCTTCTGAATTATTTTCATAAAAATCTTATAATCTGTATTGTTCAATACTATAGTCTTCTACATTTTATTTTTATTTTGATTTTCCTTTTTCAGTACAAATTTAAGTATACTACTGTATAAATCTTTATACATAAAAACTTAATTTAACCACTCATCCATAACTTTTAAGAAGTATTTTTTCTTGCTCTCCATAACATTCTTATAAAATTGGTATCCTATTCCATCTGATTCAAAAAGTAAACTGAGGACAGTCCAGTGCCAACCTACATGAAGTGTAGTAAATAGGAACTGACTAAAGCACTTGTGAAGAACCAGGCAAACCAGAACCAGGCAGAATTGTCATGTTCATTTATAAACTTAAAAACATTTTCCATCTGATCCTGAAACAGACTGTAAATTAACTTATCTAAGTATCTTTCTTAATTCATTCACTCCAATGGAACTCAGAAAGTCTGCATTGTAATTTTCAATGGGTGGAGCCTAAGCCTTTTGACAGAATCAAATTATGTCCTCACATTTCAAACAAATGTTCATATTTGTGGAACCATAGGAGTTATGAAAGAAGTATAAATGGCATATTCTTCAGCACAAATTATTTTTATAGTGGTAGCGTTTTTTAGATTCTACGTCTTAAACTGAATTTTATAAGTCACAGTAAACACAGTAAATTTTATGTTTGTAATATTTTGTAAACAACTTACAATATCTCAGCAACCACTCAAGTTACACACATACTGGCAGTAGGTTTTTATTCATCTAGCTGAGAGCTTTCATATCAGGCTAAAATGTTCCATCTGTGTTACTTGGTTGTTGAGATATTTAGAAAAAAATGTGAAAATTATATCTATATAAATTAATATCATAAAAACAACAGCTAGTATCTATTTACCTGCACTAGACAGAGAGCAAATATTATTGCAGCTGAGTTTGCCATTATGTAAGCTATAAGATTAAATATTTTAAAATCTTATATATAGCATGGTTTTGGAATTATTGATACAAACATGAAAAGGCAATATTTGATGCATCAGTAGGAGTTAACTGCAGATGCACCTGGTGGCATCACTCAGATGTAATGAGTTAATTCATGTAAGAAAATCTAATTTTCCAGTTCCTTATTTTCTTCTTCTGTCAATTTTTACATACCATTCTTTTTGTGCTTTATTTCTATCTTGAAACATTTTCTTTGTATAATTATAAGGATTTTCATAATTTATTCCTGAGATATTCTTACCATTTATATACCATCTTTCATTTCTCTCATTATACTAGTATTTCCTTTAACTATATCACTCAAATAAGCTGATGACTCTTTTTTACATTGTAAATAACATATTTGCTTAAATAATATTTTTGAAATTTCTTTTGATTTTTTTGATTCTTTTCATACATTTTCCATTCTATTGCGTATTTTTCTCTATCAGTCCATTCCACGTCCTTTAAAGCATCCACAACACTGTTTTATAATTTGTTTTGTCTTTTTTTTTTTGTTACATCTGACTGCCATTCTAAAAAAGAATAAAATTGTTATAATTTTCTTTCAGAGTTAGCCATCACTCAGACCAGTATTTATAATCTAGTGGAAATCTGATCTTTCCATACATGCATACTTAATTTTTTCCATTTTCATCCCATAAATTCTCATTTACTCTTTTTATTACTTTTCCTAATCTAATATATGCATTTTCTTGTACTTATATCCATATGGCTGAGTGATCTGAAAATCCTGTTACAAGTGTCTCTCTCTTAGTTTTATTTAAACTTTCTGATATAATAAAATAATTTATTTCCATTGTATATATATATATATATATATATATATATATATATATATATATATATATATACCTTGACTATAAGTCCACAAATTGTTATTCCAAATCTTTAAATTGCAACATTTTGGGTGGGAGGTTGGCATAATGCTTAAAGTGTATACCTTATAGACACGAGGTGCAGGGTTTGATTCTCACATGGGGTAATTGGCTAGGCTTAAAATCGTCCACAAGGTCATGTAGCCTAGTACTGACCTATGAACCTATAATTTTACTTCAAAAATGTTCTTAACATCATTTTTGCTATTCTTCTTTTTTTCCTCTCAAACCACAATTAAAATCTCCTGCTAATATTATAAGTTCATAGTTCAAAGGAGCTTACTCAGCTAACAGCTTAAGGGTCCTTACAAGCCAAGCCAATATAACCTTATTTTACCCAATATATGGCCCCTAGGGTTAAAAGGATGGCATGGATTTGTGCTTGTGCATTTAGTATCTTACAAATTGTCCCTGTGCATAAGGGATATAGGCACTATCCCAGGTATGAATTTGTGATTCCACATACATTGATTCAAATTTTGTTTGCTTAATGTGAATTGGAAGCCTGTTACAAAGAAGTGGCAATCTCTGAGACATGCATCTGTCTCTCCAGCATGTTTTGTTTGAATCGCTGACTAAGTTTCGATCCCTGTTTCTGGTGACCCTCATGCTGTTTGACAAATGAAGCCTGGTCATTTATTAAGTAGGTATTTTATAGTGTTTTGTTGAAGTTCAGCCTGGATTTTCTATAGCTTATAAATTTGTCTTAATACATGCTGTTCTGACCCCCACCAAGTAGGACCCTGTCCCAAAAGTGCAATTTTTTTAAGCTAGATAAATTAAAGTTTGCTATGTACTTCAAATTTTGCTTGGATCCCTGTTTTCAGAGATTTATTTCACTGAGCACCCTTGGGCCTTTTTTTTCTGAATGATTCTGAAATCATGCAGTGTACACTATTCAGAGATTTCATTATTCCACCAAAATTTGATAACCAGACAGACTTCCCAGAAGGATGACCAAATGAATCAGGAGTCAGCTTGAAAACTATTTTTTTTCACTCTAAGATAAATCCATGGCATAAAAAGCTTCAAATGAGAAGAAACCTATTTATAAGCTTCCCTTAATTGGAGCACTTTTCCCAAAAGACTGCAACTACAAAAAGGGTTAAGCTGCAGAAATCAAGATGATGATCTCATTTCCAGATGGAGACACCTACTCACCAAAACAAGCCTTACCCTGGTTACTCTTCTTTTGGAACACAACAAGAAACATACAAAACCACCACTTACAAACTTTGGAAGAACTAGAACCAGAAATAAACAGAATCCAGGACAAAGAAAAAAACTACAACCCATGTTCACCATGATACAGGAGCTGGACCTGAAACTTTGAAACAAGAAACAACAGAAATTCTAGAGGCCTATATCTGGAACATTGGACTCCCCACCAAACTAAAAGAAGAGAAAGACAAATATAATTTGAACATAACCATCCAGGAATCAGACCAACACCGATCACAGAAGATGTGGTGAATGACCTCACCTATCCAAACCCACATATTGCATCCAAAGCAGCATCCATTCAAGTGCACCAGCCAGTTTTTCATTGAAGCAGGCATTTCCCAAGACTGGACCCATGGAATTTTTCCACTCCTCTGACCAACACAGGAAGGCACAGCCCAGCAATGACCCCACAGCTCTACTCTGACCACTCCAAAAAACCAACACTCCAAGGAAGTCTACCACCCCAGGTTAAGCCAATCACCTGTGAACCACCCTCACCACAGGGAGAATACTTGATTGGTGAAGAGGGAGCTGTCCTCCTGGATCAGAGGACCACAGACAGCTGCAACACAGGAACAAAGTTTGAAACCATAACAAAAAAAACCTAACTGCCATTGAACTGGACATCCTTGAAAAAGGTTTGACATTTGTCCTACATCAAAGAAGCAATACAGTTCAGATCATCATAGATCTAAAACTGCTGACAAGAAAAATCAATTTAACACTATTTTTCCACAAGGATAAACTGAACAATGGACAAGGAAAAGAAAACTGGAAGAGATATAGTAGTTTTTGTGCACCCCCACACCCCACAGTAGCTACTTTTGAAACTGAATGTGAGGCAGACATCCGGAAGGCACTTAATAGACCCCCCCCCCCCCAACAAATGGTTTAACAACTTCAAACCAACAGAATGTAGAGCTTTAAAGGCTCTTTGCTATGAGCCTTTCAGGAGAATCATGAAGGCAGACAAAGTTCTTAAGACAAAGGCCTTAGTCACTGGCACAGACTCTTACCAGCTTATAATCAGGTTGATGTTGGACAACTGGAATTTCTACAAAAAATGTGACATTGATCAAATTAAAGCAGCTTATGAGAAAATAATGGATGAATTATTTGAACTGAGCAATGCTGACCTTATTAGTAACAGATTACAGGATTTTAATACAGTGGCAGAACCCAGACTCCTCAACTTTTTTGGCATTACTAAGCTACACAGATGCATTACAGACACTCCATAAAGGCCAGTCATAGGAAGCAGAGCTAGCATAACAAAACCTGTATCAATGTACTTAGAAGTGCAGATCAAGCCTTTAGCTGAACATAACCCCTCATTCATCCTGGACACTGGTGACTTTCTGAAGAAAAGATGTAATGTCCCTGTTGACGAGGATTGTCTTCTAGTCACCATACATGTAGCAGTACTCTATACTGTACTCCCCATGAGTACTGCATTAGAGTAGTAATTGAATCCCTCGGGGACCACGGAGCTACCATGGACACTACAACAGATACCATCAACAAGCTCCTTTGGATTCTCCTAAAGAACAAATTTTTTTTATTCAACAATGGCTATTACAGACAAACATGAGGCATTGCAATAAGGTTGGCCATGGCCCCCAGTTTAGCAAACACTGCTCTGAGGAAGTGGGAAAAGGAACACATATGCAACTCCCCTTACAACCAACTTATGGGGTGCTATTTTGGATATATTGTTGATATGTTTATAATCTGGAAAAGCACTAAAGCTGAATTGATGGACTTTTTTGAACACATCAGAAGTTTCATGAACTTCCTAAAGTTCATGAATTCACATGACAGGACCAAGGCTTTCGTTCTGGACTTCCAAATGTTTAAGCTTTACAATTCAATGGTACTGTCCAATAACCTCTATCGAAAACCCACTATGGTAAACCTATTGCTCCATAGGGACAGCATGCAACCTTTCAAAACAAAGAAAAACATTATTAAATCTCAAGGACTGAGAATGGGAAGAGTTTCTAAGGAGCTTCATGAATTCACTACAAATATGACCAACCTAGAAAAAGATTTTCTGGCCAGGGAATACTGTAAAAAAATAACAGACATTATTGGACCCATCTCCAACCAGAAAAACACAAACCTAAATTTTCCAACCAAATAACTAGCCACCATGAGAAGCCGGATGAGAAGGAACAACCACACCAGCGGAATAAAGGACATCTCCATGACAATCACTTAGTCCATGGACTCTAGGTAAATTAAGATAATTATTAAAGACAACTGGATCATCTTAAGCAACAACTCCACTCTCAGAATCATTTTACTGGACAAACCCTGGTTTAATCTATGAAGAAACAGGAACATCACAGATCTAATTGAAAGGATAGGAAAATTATTGCTGGTGGCACCCAATATTCCAAAAGGAACATTCCCTTGTGGGCCTCCTAACTGCTTATACTGCTGCTACATGAGCAACTGCTCAGGTTTCCACTGTCCCAACACTCACCAATACTATCACAGCAAGGAACCCAGAACTGCAACACTGAAGATGTGGTATACTGGGCACAGTTCACATGCTGCCCAGCCTTCTACTTAGGAAAGACTGTCAACAGGTTTCAAACCAGGATTGCCCGGCACCTTATACACATCAGATACAAAAGCCCCAACAATCACTAGCCAGACACAACAAATGCATACCTGGGCATGATGCATTCCATTTTTGCATTCTAGACTGTCTACCAAAAAAAGAACTCAAGGTATCATTCAACGACCACTTAGAGAAAAAAGAGCTAGAGTGGCAAATCAGGCTGCTACTAAAACTTGTTAAGGGCAGGAATATTCATGTTATATAACCTGACAAAGGTGGTAGGGGGGTCATTATTATGAACAGAATTGACTACTTTAACAAAATGTTTGAGTTTTTTAATAGTCAGGAATTTTATGAGGAGACGTTCCTTAATTTTATTACTATAGCTTACAGAAGAATTGATTTTTGGTTAAAAGATGTGTTAGACCAGGAGCAAATTGATGTTGCTTTATACACTTGTTTGTATACTAAGTGTGCCTATACTCCCTCCATTTTTGGTTTCCCAAATGTTCACAAATCAACAAGTGATCCACCTATGAGGCCGATTAACTTGGGTACCTCTAAAACCCATACATTGACCTTAGGGTAAAAGGCATTTTACAGCAATATGAGCATTTGGGTTGAGATTCTTGAGATTTTCTTCTCAAAGTGGGTGGAGTAGAGCTTTCTGACAACTTAAGTTTTTTAACAATTGACATTTTTAACCTGTTTAATGTTATTCCGCACAATGTGGAACTAAAATGGTTCAGTGAATTTTTGCATGAAACAGGATTGTTTAGTAACATTTAAGTCAATGTTTTATCCACGTTTATGGAAACTGTGTTAACGAACAATTTTGTGTACATTGCTGGGCAGTATTTTCATCAAACCAAAAGTGTTGCAATTTGGGCCTCTTGTGCCCTGCTATTTGCCAATGTGGTAATTTTACAATGGGAGAAGAAATACCTGTTTGAAAAATTTGTATCTGTTCCTTGGAAATTATACTTGTGAGTTTTGGATGACATCTTTATAGCATGGGACTATAATGAAAATGAGGCCCGTGAGTTTATTGATTATTTGAACAAAACTACGGATTTTTTGGAGTTTGCCTATCACTATAATAGGGATGCTACCAACTATTTGGATGTTTGTCTAAGTAAGGATTACTGTAAGCGTAGGCTGGTTAGCAATATTTATTGAAAATCTATCTATTCTAACAGCCTCTTGCACTATGACAGTAACCATCCTGACAAGTAGAAGAGGGCTATTGTTAAGGGGCAATATATTAGGTTGGCCCGTATGATATCTGATGGCTGTTTGTTGGTGGAGGATCTTAGTAAACTGAAGGCTATGTTTATGGCTAGAAGATTCCCTAGGTCCCTAATTTGTGAGGTACATCAGGAAGTGTTACACATGAGAGAGGTTGGTGAGTTGTTTCTACTTTTAGGTACTGCTGAAACTCAAGTGGTTAAGGACTGGGTTACACTAGGAACTAATGAATATTCTTGTCCCTTTATTACTACTTTTACTTGGGAACATGAGGTTGTTACTGGTATATTGAGAAAATATTGGGAGTTTTTTTTCTTGCTTTGAAGGGACTGGTCGGGTTATTGGAGGAAGACCAGTTATTGTGTATAAGAGAGGTAGGGAAAAAAAATAACTGGGCCATTTTCAGGACTTTGCCATTTCCTCCACTGTGGTGCGATCCTGGAGTTTGTATATTTAAGTAGGGGTGTGGGGGGCACAGCCCCCCACATCAGGGGGTGTAGGAGGTGAAGCCTCCCCCATTTAATCTTGTGAGGTTTTTTTGTTTTTGTTTTTTTATGGAGTAGCAATTTTTTTTCCCTGGGAAAAAAAAAATGCTCTTCCGTGTGTTCGGCATTTTGCTGTTTCGATTTTTAAGGGTCAGTTATATAGCGTTCGGTATTTTAAGCATTCCCTGTTATAATATAGACCCGTGATTAGTTGGAGGTTTTAAAAGGCTGCTTTTGTATGTTGTAACTATGAAGTCAGGTTTGTTCTGATGAAAGCTCTTAATCAAGTTTATTAAACAACATTTTTTTAGTCACTGCAGCCTGTTACCTTCATTCCTGAGTTCTGGTGTTGTTTTTCCAATGCCAGCAAGCATACAGGACTTAACACTCACATCTTAATTACCAGTGTACTAAAACTCAGAAAACTTCACCACCATGCCTATTACTAGACATATTACTTTTGGAATTCTTTGCTCAAAGACACAGTGTCTTATAAGCTCAGTTGATTATGCTGATGTTTTGATAAGGACACTTTGCTCAAAGTTTGTGCTGCACATTATTTACCTGAAACATTTTCCTTATCCCTGGGGGGGGGGGGGGGGGGGTAGATTTTGGATTTTTCATTGATGGTTTACACCTGCTTCAGTCATTTCAATTGAAGTTGGTATTAATGTTCCCTATTTTTATTGTTTAATATGTGACTTTGTCTTAAGGTTTATTCAGAACTTTATTAGTTTATTTAAAGGTTGCTATCTGGGGCAGATCTAAAGAAGCTCAGAGTGAAAGTGCTGGACATAATGTCTTCCATCAAAAAAGGATGATTTTTGATAAATTCCACTTTAGTCTGCTATTCACTTAACCTGTAAGACTTTTTTCCCTGCTAGAGAGACTAAGCAGCTGTTCCTATTGGCAACACCCTATGGGAATGCTGAATTTCAAAAATCCACCAATGACTAACTTCCCAACATATGGAACCCAACTGACAGATTCATAGGGACATGTTTAAGCATTCTATGGTAAGTTGGTTCACTTAGGCTGCACCAGTGATGGATGTTCTCCCGTATTAGTGGTAGCACATGTATATCCCAAGTTCACATACTTGACAGGGGCTGCGACTGGACAAAATGTATCCACAGGCTGTTTCATTTAAGGTTCTAAGTATAGCTCAGTGAGTCATCTGGGCTAGAGTGACTTGGGATATTAAATTAATTTATTGGTGTGGTAATTGGGATTCACATACAGTGGTGAGGTAACACCTGCTACATTCACTTGGTTAGTTTATGGGAATTCATCCCTTAGCTAAATACATGACAAGGGCTGCAACTGTACTAAATGTATCCATGGATTGTTTTGTTTGAGGTTCTAGTATATCACTCAGTGAGTCATCTGAGGTAGAGTGAATTGGGATATTAAATTATTACTCTGGAAAATTAAATAGGCGTATGCTGTACAATAATGGCTTCATACAAAAAGTTACTTGTTAAATTTTATTTTTCTTCCAATAAACTAGACTCCCTTCAGTAACAATATTCCACCCTGTACAGATCTTCCCACTGGAGGGTAGAATCATAATTTTCTCATTGGCTGGGTGACAAGCTATAGAAGTCCTGCATTTCAATTCTCCATGAATGATATAGCTACAAAAGCCCGATTTTGTTGCATTTGTAACATTTCAAATCAGACTTTTTTGCATCACGACCTGCTTCCCCACAATATAACATTTCTTCTTAGCACAGTTAGCTATCAAATGATCATCTTTTCCACTGGAGAAAAAAGGGGTCTACTTTAGGACCTCGAAAGTTTAATAGCTGGAATGCATATGTATCGAACCATATGCATCAAACTATTAAACAATCAAAGTCCAAAAAAGAAAAAATATACAAAAAAAAATGTAAACTAGTGTAGGCAGGGGGGCAAGCCCACTGCACCCCCCACACCACCCGCTACTTAAATATACCAACTCTGAGATCGCACTACATTGAAGTAAACAGAAATCTCCACCTAGGGAGATTTCCGTTTACATTTTCGATGTTTTGTGCTTTCAGTGTACTCGTGTCGAGAATATCATATTCGATATTCTCGGACTTCGAGCACATAAAGTAGACCCAGGAAAAAACATGTTTTCAGTTCTCCTTTACTCATTTTTTCCCATTTTTTTTTTTTTTTTTTTTTTAAGCAATGCTCCCTAAACTTCCAAAACTTTACATCAACTGAAACCATGTAGCTGCTTCCAGTGGAGCAGGCAGCACCTTTCTGGTACTGGAAATGACTCCTACTTGCCTTCCTACCCATTCATCCTACCTCCCATAGAGCCATCCTTGGTTAATCCCCTCTACAAAGATTAATCAGCACAAAACCACTGCTACTAAGATGCAAGTTAATCCTCCTAACTTCTTTAGTTAAAAATACTTACCTTTGCATTCAGCTACAAGACATTACTCATCTCCCAACATAAAGTCAACAGATAAGGTTACCCAACTGTAGCAAGATGCTTTCTACCAAAATGTTCACACCAAAGAGAACTAAGAACTCGATCCCTCCCTTTAAATACCACAAACTCCTGACTGCACTTAATGACATTCTGTCCTACTTCTGTTCCCTCAGTTACTTCGTAGTCCTTGAGTTTATATAACTTCTTATTACTTCCTTTTCCCCTCAGGAGGTGTCTAGGTTGAAGCTTTGGCCATTTTTTTTTTTATCAAGTTGAATCTTGAGTCACTTGTAGTTTGAAAATACATAAGGAAAACATTATCACTGACTTAGGAAAATTTCAGGGCATTAATGGACGACTTCATGTAGCCACAGGTGGTAGAAGTAGGCTTCATGATCTCACTCCACAGGGTAGACTAACTTGGGCATATGCAACATCGGGTATAAACATAGTGAATATGCTTTCCTTAAGGGTCATTTCCTACATTTTCTTTGAGGATTTCCAATTCGTAGCACACATTGCTTTGGATAAGAATGTTTGCCATTCTTTTTTAAGAACTTTGATTATATGAAATAAAACAAGCTTTACATTTTTAATACCATCATGGATACTGCAAAGTCCACATGCTCTACTATTTCAGGGAGGAAAAAGTATTTCTGACATGCAGATGTTAGTTTTCAGGGCTGTAACTTCCATCTTTTCCAGATCCTGTGGCTAAAGGTTAAGTGAGCATGTCTGATAACAGTTTACAGCTCTAACCTTCAGTTTGCCTTTTAGGTAAATAAATTCTTACCCCACAGTTACTTGTCCAAGTCAAAACCTTGAATTCATTAGGAATAAGACCTCTATGGCTGACTTGTGCAAAACCCTTTTTTTTTTCTTTTTTTTCCAATAACAATCTTATATGCAAGTCCTGTGACTTTTTAAAGGAAATCTTATCCCTAAATAGGGCTTTGACACCATCCCCCATGCAGGAGCTATATGAGTTATAAAATTATCTACATTTGTTTATTTATTTATTTACCTGCTACTTGATGACTAGTGCTGGTCTGCTGACCTTTTTCAGCCATGACCTTTTTTTTTGACCACCTTAGAAAAAGCTGCATATCTATACATGTATAACAAATCTTACAATAAATACACATAAATACTGTATATGAAGATAGCTGCTTGTGGATAATATATACTAGTATACATTGTTGTAACAACTACTACATAGACTGTGATAGCAAAGGGAGGTAACAACATGCCTTACTGTATAGTTATGTTCATTTTAAATTCCATTTCTTGTTTGAAATGCTTACCACATAGCCATATGTGGGAGGACAGATAGCAAACTGATTGAAAGACAGAATCCACACATTATGAACTGCTGTTGACTCATCATAAAGCATGAAGGTGACCAGTAGTGTCTCTCGGAGCTCATGAGCTGAGATGTCTCACTCTCAGCATTTACCTTTCTTATCTCCAAGCAGAGAACCAACAGCTGTGGCAAGCAAAGTTGCAGATGACTGCAACCTGGAGATTGCTCTTAAGTCTCCCTTTGACACCCAAATCCTGCATAATCAAGTCTGCCATATAAACTCTTGGAGTGCTAAAAATTTGGCTCAAACTAAACTAAAACAAGTGCAGTATCATCACTTGTGGTAGGTATCCTTCCCTTCATCATACTTTGTAAGCAACACACCATCACAAATTGAAAATGTTGTCAGGGACCTATGAATTTAGGTTGATAATGCCCTATTTCTGACTATGCATACTCATGTGACAATTGCTGTTAGGAAATTATTTTGTTTAGTTTAGCTAATTGCCAAAGAAATTACCAAAGTCATATCTTCTAGGTAGTCACCTCCATTTAGCATTATAGGTTCATAGGTTCATAGGTTAGTGCTAGGCTATTGGCCCTAGGGCCTATACAAGTCTAGCCATAACAATTCCCTGGCTATTTCTTCCCACAGTAGTTACTTCCCTGGACCCCTGTCTAGCAGGGTGACTGAAGTGATCCCTGGGGTGAATTTCCTTTCTCCCATCCAATCGTCAAGGTTCCTTTTGAAGAGGGCCAAAGAGGCGCTCTGCTTGACACATATGGGAATTCTATTCCAGAGTCTATGGAGTGTCTGGGTCAGTAACTTATCTCTCCAGCATGTTTTGTTTATTGTGATGACAAGGTTTAGATCCCTGGAGCGTGTGGCAATGAGGGATTGGGATTTCTTTAAGTGTAGCATGTCCAACAGCTGTGGGTTTGACATGGCCTTGTATGTTAAATGTTAAGCAGAGATCGCCTCTGAGTAGACGATATGTGGCAGAGTATAGCTGGAATTTATAGCTGGACCTATTATCGAGTACAATGCCTTCCTTTGGGAATTATGTCTCCAAACATATCAAGCAAGTAGAAAAAACTCAAAGGTTCAAACTAAAATAACAAACAAAAAAAAAGATTGCAGGCTTAAAGTCACTGAGCTATCATGAGAGTCTATATGTTCTATCAATTTACTCAGTAATTTCTAGACATTTGAGAGGGTATCTCTTGCCTAACTTGTCTTACATCAATACTAGAACCAAGGACTTAAATCTTCAACAAAAAGAAAATAAAAGATGATTAATGGACAGGTTTATAAAACAGTGTCTCTCAAGCCTCCTGAATAACATCCCCAACATGCTAATTAGTATTGCTCACTATTTCCCTTTAAACATAATTAAGATGACTGGATAGGTATCCACAGATTTACTTTGGGAATGAACGGTTTGACCTTCCTGGAAAAAAGAGGTGTGGCCTGAAGGATGATAGTTGCAATGTATAAATGATTGTAAGAGTGAGTGATCATGACATATTTATGAATCTGTTAATGAAACTTGAGGAATAGCTCAATGAACAGGAATTCCTCAAAAACGTAAGTATAACCATACAAAATCAGTGTTCTTGCATAGAAAGGACTGTACTCCCACACCCCAGAATTATTTTAATATGCAAACTCTGAGACTACAGTATTATGAAGGGAATGTTTATTATTTATTCCTTTTTATCTCATTCTCACAAGCAGTAAAATAACCATGTCAGAATACTGTGCTATGTTATGTGGGAGTAATGCCCACCTTATTGGTACAGTGAGTTTGGCAAATATGTTCATAACAGTTTATGATACTATATACAGAGGATTATGAATGGGTCACTGATCATAATCCACTTATTATGTCTCAAGACACGGATGCCAATGTGAATTTTTATCTGATCTACATACTACTAGTTACAGGGAAAACAAGCCAAATGTTCTACCAACTTTCAAAGCCACAAATCACGTAGTGAGTACTATAAAAATGACAATGTAAGAGGTTATGTTATGCTAGAAAAAGTCAGGGACACATTACCATCACAGACAGGATGCAGAAACATATCTGCATTTTTTCTTCTGCCGTTGTTATTTGTTGACCGATACGGGCAGATTTAACTGGCTGGACTGATAATCAATCTTAACAAATGAAGCAGGGAGTGATTAACATTTATTAAGATTCGGTCTCATGCTATACAAGAGTTTAACAGATTTGTCTTTTTCCAGATATTAGAGGATAATAACCATGCTCCATGCACTACAGTATTAAATATAGTCATAACTTGTGTAGAATCTGTACTTTAAGGGTACCGTTTTTTTGATTGTTTTTGCAGTATTTGATCTCAAATGTGTAGATACAAAAAATTTACTAGTGTTAAATAAAAATATATCATTACCACATTTCATTAAGTCATAACACCTTCAGCCCATATGCCTAGAAATATTATATCTGTGTTCTGAATAATCTTAATTTTGTCAATGCCTATACCATAAACACATGCAAGCAATAGCTACTTTTGTTCTGTAGCCAAACATGTAAGTACATCATTTTAACATAGCAAAGGAAAAGCAATCAATGCTCTTATCCTAAAAATAAAGAACTCTGAATTAAATATCTGAACTCTTTCATTCACAGAAACATGTTAATAAAAGGAGCTTTTTTATAAATTGGACTAAATATAAATTACCATGGTAGTTTGAGCACAGACAAAAGTTATTCTGAAACTGAATTAGAAATAACCTGAACTTCTTGACTTTTGCCTAAATTAATCAACTTTCATTGAAATAAAGGATAAATATGCCTTTTCATTAAGAAAGAAATTCTTTATAAACCCTTTCTGCTTGAGCAGAGTCAGTAATTCTTGAACCTAAAGTGAACATGACTTGTTCTTTTTTTAAAATTTGATCTGTTATTTTAAAAACTGTCCTAATTAGCATTCGTATTTCTGACCTGTGCAAACTGCAGGTATCACATCAGGAGATAATGAGATTTGCAACAGACTGCGTAGACCTGCCCCACAGCTGTAATGTTTTTACCATTTCAACTTGACCTACTTTAATCCATAGTATCCAGTACCAGCAGCTCAGCGATGCATATAATGTGCTGCATCCTCCTCAATTAAATTATTACTGACACATTAATAACTTATAAACCTGATGAATATAACCATGTATTTATTTAGTTAGTTATTAATCTGAGCTGTTCACCCTTTATGTTGAATTTCATTGTATTTAGCATCTTCTTATCACTAATTCTTGGCATCCAAATATAAATATTACCAGAGGTAGATTGTTTCTGTAATTTTAAAAGAAATGGATACTTGCAATATTAAATTAACTTTATTCAGAATGGACAGAAGATTTGTTTCCTTAACAATCACAGTCATTATAAGTTGCATGTTAACACTATATTCTCTGTTCATTTGCCTTAAAATATTGTATACATTCCTGCCTCTGCAGTGCATTTTAACCAGTAATTTTAAACAAACCACCTATAACAAGTTCAGATTCAGTGCACTACAGTAATGTTTTAACATTGTGCAGCCTCTTAAAATGTTTAGTGAACTGTCTAAACCATACTTACTGTTTCTACCCAGATATAACCTTCTTATTGCAACAAATATTCTACTGAATATAGAATTCCTAAGTAAGTATGTTGCTCTTTGTGGGTAAACAATTAGAATTAAATTATTGTGGATATGCATTTATGTACTCCGTATGTCCAGACATCTATATATATATATATATATATATATATATATATATATATATATATATATATATAGATAAATATACGCTATATATATATATATATATATATATATATATATATATATATATATATATATATATATATATATATATATATATCTATATATATATATATATATGTGTGTGTGTGTGTGTGTGTACACACATTCACTTTTAATGTATCTGCAAAAAATAAAATAAAATAATAAACATCTTTTGATAATTCTATTGACTTTATCAAATGCAAACAACACTAATAGGAACCTTAAGTATGTACAGCTTTAGAAGTTTAACTAAACCTATCTGTGTAACATTTTTATGTTCATACAGTGTTACGATTTTCTTTTGAAAAACTTAAAACTGTTAAAAAAAGCTAAGTCAATTTGTTATTACACCTTACGTATTTGTATACTTGTTTGCAATTTAAAGTCTATTGCTCAGGAAACAGATCTGAATTAAAAAAAATAGTCCTAGAAAATTAATTTCTGATGAACTACATCCAAACATCAGTATACTGATCTGAATTATTTTTGTCTTCTATTTACTGTACTTTTTTTTAGAAACAGTCTTTATCCATATTAAGCAAATTTATTTGTTTATGAGAAAAAAATATTGAAGCACTTGAAATTACAGTCTTTACTATGTATGTTTTTTTTATTTCTTTTTGTTTGCTTTCATTTGCTGACCACATTGGTACTACTAGGCTAGTAGAATATTCTCTGGAGAGACATAAGGTGGTATGGTCAGGGCATTGGAGAACGTCCCCTACTCTTGGTAGTAGGGGGAAGCATTTGTGTGTGACTCATTGGACTTCCTGTTCCTGTTCCAGGCATGGAGGCAGCCTGTAGAAACAGGGAGAAAACATAGGTGATTCAGCATTTGCTGAACCTGGAATGAAACTTTCAGAAAATGTAGATAAAATAGTAGAATCATTACCAGAAGTTTTTTTTTTTTTTCTGATGATGTAGGTGCAGACAAAAAACAGTGTCACTTGAGGAAAAGGAGATTGTAGCTGAAACAGAGATGGACTCAGAGGAAAACTTTCAGAGGAGATTGTTTGAAGGAAAGACAGTTACCTCTGAAAATGTATAATTACAACCCTCCAAATAGGGGGTTGAGGTATGATTATTTGGAAGTAATGGCAAACCAAAGTGATCAAGAAAATGGAACAGGAATTTCATGGAGCAACATCATGGAAAAAAATAGACAAAGGAAAAGGAGAAGAAGAGACTGTGTCAGAAAAAGTTCCAGAGACAAAAACATGTGGACAAACTGTTGGAGAAGGAACAAGGAAGAAAGAAGAAATAAAAGAACCAAAAAAGTAGTATACGGTTTCTGTGAGTAGTCAAAAAAAAAGACATTTTGGACAGGTATGAAGTTGGGGACTTTGTGATAATACCCCTGTGTGTCAAAACAAAAGAGGTAAGAGCATTTATTTTAATTAATAAAGAGACTTTTTGTGGCTGGATATTTGAGCCTGGGCAGGCCACAGAAAATTGTTTGGGTGTGTATGAACAAAAGAAAAATATTTATCCATTGTCAGAATACATGGTGCAAGCTTTTTACAGACAAACCAAAAATGGAATAATGATCCAGTTTAGAAATGAATTTGAAGAAAAAACAAACAAAAAAAATGAAAGAACATTTGTTAACTATATGTAAAGAAGTAATGGACACTGCAAAAATATAGGATGAAAGAGGACTATGGATTGGGGATGGGAATGTATAGCAATACTGAAAATGGAAAATGATAATGTTATGCATGTACCTAGTATTATTAATGTTCTTGGTAATAGCAGTTTTGTGAAATACAGGGGTCAACCAAACACTTGTTAATGTTTTGGGGAAAAAAAAGATAATTTAATCAATGAATGATTAAAAAAAGATGTTATTTATATGGTAAAACAGGGCATAATGCAAAAAAATATGATTTAAAGTGCACACAATATGGCAATATAGCAAACTGGTCATTCATGGCTGGAATGTGAAATGAATGTGCAGGAAAATGAAAATAAAAGGAAAGTTATACAGAAGAAAGAGATACAAGAATGTGTTATATAAGAAAATGTACAAACAATGTAACTGATAAAGAGGTTGTACATGAACTTAAAAAAGTAACAAGGAAAAAGAAACAGAAAAGACAAGGAGGAAGAAGCTGACTGGTGAGCAGTAAGAAATAAAAATAAATTGATGGGGAAAAGAGTTAAAGAAAGGAAAAGAAAATTAAAAAAAATATATAATGCTGAGATAAAATAATAAAGGAAAGGGATAAAAACGTTATTATACTAACTGTTCTTAAAGCTGAAAATATTAGCATTAAATGAGAACAGTACGAAAGATATTAAGAGGAGAATAGGTATATTGCAATTGTCTGCTGCAGTAAATGCACATGTTGCTGTTTTAGAAGATATCAGGGTATTAACAGAGGAAGAAAGAATACAAACTGATAAACTTTGGAATGGTGCAGTAGTTTGGAACATGGGGAAAAAAACATGCTCGGGCATATGTATATTATTTTATTTTATTTTTATTTTTATTGTACATTTGTTGACCGGGCTAGTCTAACTGGATATATGTCCATTTTCAGTAGAGGCCCGGGGAGATACGCTCCAAAACAGACATGAACAGACAAGATCCATAATGTTACAAAGACAACAGACACAGAAGAAATATTTCTACATATTTCATAGAGACTAATTACAATATTTAGAGCTAATTTTTAAACATTTACTAGTAGCTAATACAGCTTCAAATTTTTTGCATATGTACTTTCAAGTTGCACTAAAGCAGAGTAAATAGAAGAGTGAGTGGAGATAGTAAAAATACTAGAAACAGTAATGATTGTTTAGTCAGGGTTACTACAAGGACAAAGCCAGTGAGTTTTCAGGAAGATTTTAATTTTTTGTTTGAAGAGTGATAAGGAAGGAAAGGAAGTAAGTTCTCTAGGTAGAAGGTTCCACTTTTTCCCGACTGTATTTGAGAACAGAGAGTCTCCTGCTATGTTGTTTGCCTTATTGATGTTAATTAGTAGTTTATTCGATGAACGCAAGGTGTTAAGATTTCTATAAAGGGTAATGAGGTCTCGGAGTATTGGAGTGTTATTAGGTTGGTAAAGGATGTTATGGGCAATAGTTAGTTGGTTGATTTGAATCTGATTTTGTAGTTCAAGCCACCCTAGTTGTTTGAGATTATGACAGTGATGGGTTCTGAAGGGTTTACCAGTGGCAAATCTGGCTATGCTGTTATAGGAGGTATCTAGTTTGAGAAGATTATTTTTAGAAAGGTTGGTATATATTGGGGAGGCATAGAGAAGGGTAGAGATTAGATGGGAGTGGGCAATGGTAGTTCTTGCTGTTGGTGTTAAGAAGGGTTTAATTTTATACAGGGAGCCCATTTTTCTGTTAACTGATTTTATAATGTTAATATGGGTATCAAAGTTAAGGTTGTTGTCTATTGTAATCCCTAGTAGTTTGGTAGTAGAGTCTGGTGATATGAAGGTGCCATGTTTAGAGATTACTGAGAAATCTATTGGTATTGACCTGCGAGTAGGTGTAAAGAGCAGGAGTTTTGTTTTTTTGGGATTCAAAAGGAGGCACCACTTAAAAAAACATGTCTCAACTATGTTAAATGCCTTCTGGGTTTGGAATTGCAGTTCAGGTGCAGATTTGGCCATACAGATTATTGTTGAATCATCTGCATATTGTATATAAGTAGCGTTGGGAATAGCTATGTAGAGATCATTAATGAAAATTGAAAATAAGAGAGGACCTAGAATGGAGCCCTGGGGTACACCCAGTAAGACTGGCAGGTGAGATGATAGGTTATTTTCCCAGAGCACTGCCTGTTGCTTATTGCTCAGGTAGGAAGTAAACCATTTTACAGATAGAGAATCTAGGGAAAGTGATTTGAGAATATAAATAAGCAAAGAGTGGTTTACCATATCAAAAGCCTTATAAAGATCAATGAATAAAGCTGAAGAGAGTTTGTTGTTATTGCAGAATCTATTAATGCTGTCAGTAAAGAATAAGAGAGCAGTAGTAGTACTATTATATGGCCTAAAGCCATGTTGGCATTTGGCTAGTATGTCGTGTTGAGTGAGATAGCCTATGAGTTGATGATGAATACATTTTTCCATTATTTTTGCTAGGGGGTATAGTAGGGCTATGGGCCAATAGTTTGAATAGTCGTTGGAGTTACCACCTTTGTGTAGGGGGATGCTGTGTGATATTTTCCAGATGGCAGGGATGGAACCTTCCTGAATGGTCCTATTTATAAGGATGGCAATGGGATAAGATACTGCTTTATCTGCTATTTGCAGATATTCAGCAGGAATCTGGTCAGCGGAAGGGGTACAAGGCTTAAGTTTAGCTAAGAGTTTGAAAATTAAATTAGTAGAGATGGGTTGTAGTAGGACGGTAGGATTGTTATGTTAAGAAAGCATTAAAATATTAGATTTAACCATAGTGGAACTAGGATGAATTACAGTAATTGACTTGAGATGGAAAAATATGTGTATAGAATTATAGCTTTATATGCATATATAACAAAAAAGAAACAAATGATGTTTAAAATAATCTTGAATATGTTTACCTAAATATACACATTATAATGGAGGGTGATTTAAATTGTAATTTAAGAAAAAAATAAGAGCAATTGTGATGTTAAAATAGTTAAATAAATTATGAGAAGTGTAAAGTTAAATGTACTGTAGAATAACGACTGGATGTACAAAAAGAATGAAATTAGGACAGAAATTGATTATTTAAGCAATAACCAACTCTGTGGCTGTGGTATATTGAAGATTTGCCCATGGTTGGTGTGGTTTAATCACAAGGGCAAAGTCTGAGTGATTAAATAAAGCCAACAGTGGGTAAATTTCAATATACCACAACCACAGAGTCGGTTATTGCTATTATACAATGACATTATTTAAGAAAAAACTGCTTACTTTTCTTAAATAATGTCCTTGTATAATGCCTCCGTGCTGTCCTGCATTTTTGTGGTATCCTGGGACTTTTTCTGATGCACTGCACATGCATATGGGACTTGTGTTCCTTTGCATGCGCAATACATCTGTGTTGTGCAAAGGAAACAACAGAGAAAAGAAGATCTCCATTTTTTTTTTTATTGAAAACAAACAAAAAGAAATAAACTGTGAGATGTTTAATGTTCAGGAGAGCCGGGACAGACAAAATAAAAAGGATAATCAGGTAAATTTCTTTAGTTTTGCAGAACTTACTTGATTATCCTTTTATTTTTGTCTGCACCATCTCCCTCATTCATTTGAGGTCTCCTGTTTTCTTATTTTATTAAAAAAAAGAAAGAAAGGTAAAACACTTACAAGATTTACTAATAGAAAAAAGTCCAGGTGACTGGACCTTTTTCCATTGGTATATTCACAGATTTACAGTGGGCACACTGGTTGAACTGACCAATCAGTGTGCTTGTTTTTTAACATTAATGGCCAGTCATTGTATAATTTTTTAATATTTGATAGTTTAAAAGTAAAAAAAAAGGAATGAAGTTTGCTGGATTTGCGGATTATGTGGCTATATGGGTTAAAATAGAGGAAAATTAAGAATAGGAAAAGGAATAAAGTGAATTAAATAAAAGGAACTAGATTTAGAAGAAAGAAAAAGGAAATTATGGAAAAAAAATCATATCAATATGAAAGAGTTTTATGAGAATTGGACTGTTTGTTGGGTTACTTTTAAAGGGAAATAAAAATGCGTTTTTAGAATGTATAAGGAAAAAAAGAAAAAGAAAAATATAATATATTAAGTCAAGAAACATTCAGAGACTTATTAGAGAAGAAAAAAATCCTTTTATGAAAAAGAAAGAGAAATATATAAAATCAATCAAATTAAAATTAACAAATTGTTATATTAACAAAAATATTGTTTACAAGGAAAGAAAGAAGAGGCAGCACCATATTTGAGTAAAATAATGCAAGAAAGAACAATAATAAGAGAATTAAAGAATAAGGAAGGCAAGCAAATAAGACAGCAAGAAGGATTATACGAAATCATTAAAGAATATGTAATTAGAGAATATGTTTTGAAATTATTTGTTAAAAGAAAGGAAAACATAGAACAAATTTATAAAGATGAAAAATTAAATAACGAAGATAATGAGTATTTAGAATAAAAAATAGCTATGAGGAATTGAATGAAATTCTAAAAGATATTAATATGAAGTCTGCAAGGGGATTGGCCAGAATTGAATATGGTAAATACAGAGCAATGAAAGAGTGGCAAAAAATATTTTTTTGTAGAAGTTATGAATGAATGGTTAGAAACTGGAATTAAAGAGAAAGAGATATATACAGAAGTTATACAATTTATATTTAAAAAGGGAAATAAAGACGAGATAAAAAATAGAGACCTATAACATTGAATAATACAGATTATATATTTTTTTTGAGAATCATAACAAAGCAGTTACAAAAAATGGATAGAATATATGACCAGAATGTATTTGACAGAAAAGAAAGTCAAGAGTTATTGTGGATAATAAGTGAAAAAAATGATGTTATCATAAATAAAAATATAGAAGCAAAGGTTATGATAGGGGATGTAAGTAAAGACTATGATGATATTCAATATAAATCATTATGGAAAATTTTGCAGGATATAATGTAAGCAAAAACATATTACAAGTAATAAAATCTGTATTTGAAAGGAACCATGTAAAACTAAATGTAAATGGCTAGATTGGGGAAGAAATAAAAATAGAATGTGGAATAAAGCAGGGCTGCCTAGATAGTAGTGTAATTTTCTCATTAGTTATGCATGTAATAGTGAGGGAAATTAAAATGTCAAGTAGCAGTGGATGCAAAATTCTAAAGGAAGTACAATTGCCAATACTGTATAATTATATGGATGATATTGTACTAATTATTAAAAATGAAGTATGGCTGGAAGAAGTACATGAGAAATTAAGTGTACATTAAAAATATGGTTTAAGTATAAAGGAAAAAGTAAAGGATTTAGTTTTGAAGGTATGATAGTAGGCATTGAGTTAAATGAAACATATACAGATATATTAGGAATAATATTTGGAAGGAATGAATACAGAAAACAAGAATTGGATAATGAATTCAAAGAAGTAAAGGATATGACTACTTTTTGGAAATCATATAGATTTTCATATAGAGAAAAGCACATTTGTTGAACACCATAGTAATAGGAAAAGTTGCTTATGTTGCTAACATCTATATGATTCCTATTAAGTATGAAAAGGAACTAATGATGATTATATGTTCTTTTGTGTGGCGTTCTAGACTGAATCCAGTCAACAGATGGATTCTATATATGAAAGAAGAGCAAGGAGGCTTGGGTTTAATAAACCCAATAGTACATGCAACATCTTTAATTTTATATAAGACATTAAAAGGAATTATGAAGGAAAATAAAAAACTTTATAGAAATGATACTGTATTATAAATACAAAGAATTGTGGGAAGGAATTGAAGTTAAAAAAAGAAGTAAAAGCATTGTGAATAAAGAAATGAAAGAGTACCAGAACAAAATTTTGTTATGAAGAATAAAAAAAAAAATAGATGTGAGAAAAAAAGAAAGGAACAGTATGCAAATATTATGAAAGCATTTTATTACATTGATCCATGAAAAGATTTAGAAATAGATAATAAAAAAAGGCATAATGATGAGATATAATAATATAAAAAGATTAAAGAATGTAATGACTTTTATGGAGATTTATTAGAAAATTGCCAGTTATGGCAAACATGCCATATAAGAAAAAGCAAGATAGAATATGTAATCAATGTGGAGAGTTTGGGACTACTGAGCATGTGTTTATGAAATGTAAAACAGTTAATAATTTGTAGAAACAAATATGTAAACATAATAGGGTGAAATTTTGTTAAAATTTGAGCAAATAAATATGGACATAATAGAATTTGATTATTATTGTGCACAAAAACAGGAAGAAGTGAAGAAAATGGACAGAGTAATATTTTATGTTTCATGGACTACATGGAATGAGAGAATAAATGAAATTAAATACAATGGGAAATGGACCGTGACAAAGATTCTGGAAAAAAATAATGTTTTGGTTGTGGATACAAAAGTGGTGGAGAAATGTTTAAATTGAAGTTTATAAAGTATGGGGATTTATAAAAGGATGTAAATAATGTAAATAATATGTAATGTATATATCAATAAAAAACCCTACTCTTTTTGATAGGTCCCATGGGTCCTTTTATATCCACCTGAACCACCTCCAACTCAAGCAGATGGAGGCCTTGGCTTAATGTTTCACCTAAAGAGAAGCACACTCAGGAGAGCAACATCCCTATCATACTGCACTGAAGTGGCAATAATTTTCAAAATTAATCCATTCACATGGAGTTAGAGCTAGAAATAATTGAAAATTATGTGTTTATGAATAGTGATAGGTGAACCTCCTAAGGAATGTCTGTAGTTCATGCTTAGAACTTTAGAAGCAAATCTAAGATGGAAGTTAGAATGTAAAATGTTCTCATTTCAGGGATATGCAAGGCTCGTGCTCATCTTCAGCAATGCTCCTACTCCCAATCTAAAGTCATAAAACAGCATGTCATGGTACCTGTAGAAATATGCACTTGGTTTACTTAGAAGTATTACCAACTGCTACTGAACTAATCATTTTATGTTTCCATTATATAAGCATTAAAATGTTGTGCTTCAGACTACTGCATTCATTTTCTATATGGCTACATAAGATATATTCTTTGAGAATTTTTTTAAATAAATACTGCACAATGCTAAAACCCAAGGGCCTGCTCCATAGTTACTAAATGAAACAAGAAAAGATCCTGTAGGCTCTTGACCATCTTATTGTAAAATAAACCACCAACAACCACTTAGTAAAAGATGAAAATGTTTAGTGAAAATACAAAAACATAGCTCTTTCATTCCAGCACATAAACAACTTCCTCACAGTTAAGAACACTTTACAAGAGTAGACTTTATATAAACTCAAACCAACTGCACCCTTCCCACAAAACTGATCAACCTTTGGGAAATCAAAGTACATAAGGACATCTTTGATCCCCCTTTGTGTCCAATAGTCGACACCAAGTTTTCAAAAACCTATGGTATTTCCAAATGTGTAGATTTAAAATGAAAAGATACATTATATGAGGAAGGGAACATATTTAAGGACTTATGGGATTTCTTGTCTAAAATGCATAAGGACTTTTATTGTGATCAATTGATATTGCTAATGATAGACATGGTAAATTTGTTTTCAGTTATATCCCACCAGTGTGGGGTAGATTGGTTTTTGTGAGTTTTTGACTCAGAAAAAAAGTTGAGTAATAGCAAATTTGGAGAACTGAGATCCTTCATGGAGTTAATTCTAGACAACAACTTTATTTGGTTTGCGAGGATACCTATAAACAAAAAATGAGAGCTGCAATGGGGCAACCTATGCCCTCGTGTTTGCTAAAATTGTACTAGCTTACTTGTAGAAAGACTTTTGTGTGGATTCAGAAAACTTCCATGCAAGAATAGCTTAGTCTTGCATGGAAGGGACTGTTTCTGTGCAGCACGGCACCATGCCATGCATATTCATGAAGGCATGCTGCTGTGCTGTAATACAGACACGGTTCTGTGTAAGAATGCAGGGGGGGGGTGTCTGAGAGCAGTGCTCTCACAATACACATGACCTCTGCACACCAGAATTACCATATGGCAATGTAAATAGAGCGAGATCACTCATTACACCTCTCAACCTGTCAGAGTAAGAAATCTGGACAAAGCCATAAGGGACAATTACCACTACAAACTTAGAAAGCTGATGATAGAATAACAGGTTTAGCATTAACATGATTTTTCTGAAGGGTATGAAGTATATAACGCACACCACACAACCCGTTAGAGTAAGAAATCTGGACAAAGCCATAAGGGACAATTGCCATTACAAACTTATAAAAAGTTGATAGAATAACAGGTTTAGCATTAGTATGGATATTCTGAAGGGTATGAAGTAAAAAATGCAACAAATACATTTTTTCACATCTGCAATAAAGTTTAAGCGTAGCTGTACAACTGTGAGCATTGCTTAGTCATGCTTAGCCCAGCTGAAACAGCAAGATAAGTTATATAGCAATAGGCATCCAACATAAGCAATAGTGTAACAGTTAGAGCTTATGCTTTGCATGTAGTCATTCATGGTTTGAGCCTTGCCAAAGCCATTTCCATTTTGTATGTGAAATCGTTACAATTGTAATTTATTTATATATTTATATAGGAAGTAACTTATATTTCTCAACCAGAGTGCCCTATACAGTATAGTCACACAAGAATAAATGTAATGAAAGCACATTGGTGGATGTCAGGGAAGGTAAACAAATTTATAATATGTAATGAATGATGAATCAATCCCATACAGGTGGTAGTCCAATAAAATAAAACATAAGCAATGGTAAGCATTGCACAGCTATGCTGATGGGGTGGAAGTATTGTGTAAATATGAATGCTAAGCAATGAGTAGCCCAAGTAAGTGGGCTAAGCAGTGCTGTGCCTGCCCCTTTAAGCACTGCCAACCTTAGCTAAGCAGGTTTGCCCGTAGCTTAGCTAAGCTCAGCATATTCAAAACCATCCAATCATGGAAAAAGTGTTGGAAAGTGGCCATATTTAAACCTCGCAGGTGGGAATGCAGCCCATAACTGGTTGTAGCTCCCCACTGTAGGCAGTATGGCAGGTGTTGGAGAGGGCATGTGCTTCTGGGTGCAGTGCTGGGGCATACAGGAGTCCAAGTTCATGGTAGAACTCCTTGTAAAAAAACATGACGTGAGACTGCTGCAGGACTAATACCAGGGCTCCCAATACAAAGCAGAAGCCTGGGAAAATCTTGCCCATGATCTCACCACTGCCACTGGTATCCCACAGACTGGAGACCAGGTCCAGCACCACTATGCTGACTTGAAGCAGAGGAAGAGGGAGGTCTTAGAACAGTGGGTCCAAGAAGCAAGACAGAGGGATGATGTCCCAGCAGTGTGTAAGTGTTCAAAGCAATAACTGTTTACCAAAGT
>NC_056733.1:1363750996-1363910996 GCF_019279795.1 Protopterus annectens
CCCCTCACTCTCCCCCCAGAGCATCAGTCACAATACCAGTACATCACCAGGCACCCAGTATTACTGCAGTACAGGTTAAAACAAGACTGTCCAAGGCCAAGATTATACTTTCTGTGGGACCTGACAATATCCCTGGCTGTGTTCTACATGAACTACAGAGTGACCTGGCACCTTACCTGTGTGTCATGTTCAAGCATAGCCTCACCTCAGGCTTTGTCCCTACTGAATTGTGCACTGCAACAGTCACCCCTCTCCACAAATGAGGTGTGGCTACAGACCCTAGGAAATATTGCCCCAACTGCCTGACAAGTCTGTTATGTGAAGCTATGGAATGCATTATCATGCACCTAATAAACAGGGATATGGGAATCTGCAGACTTAGGATCCCACACAGTTTACTTTTGTGAAGGGTAGGTCATACCTTCTCATTCAACCTGGTCAACTTATTTGTGGCAGTCACCTCAGCTGTGGATGAAGGCAAGGTGACACATACAGCCTACATTGATCTGGCCAAAGCCTTTCATAACATTCCCCACTCACTAAGCTCAGCAATAACCCCTATATCACTAGGTGGGAACACAGGCACAAACACACGGGTAGATTGGACATACTACTGTCATACACTGAGACAGTTGAAGATGTCACTGGGTTTGTTGTAACATCCTTTATGAGGAATATGACTTTGGTAATACCAATAGATGTGAGTGTTTACTGACTGCATTCCCCAGAGTCCACAACTGATTTACCAGTGACACCAACTGTCTATTGAACACACAAAACATAACAGGCAGACATGTGGCCAGTCTGTGGACAGCATGCCAGTGAAGAGGTATGTCAGATACATATCACTGTGAGTCATGACATCACACATTAAATGCATGTCCACACAAACCCTGTCAATCTATCAATCCACCATGTGTATAACAGCACTGATGACATAGAATCTGTTCACAAATCTGGGGATATGTCCCCCATGTTAGTTGGCTGTCTCCACATGTCCTGTCTTGTGACATATTGCCACCCACTGTATGTGAATCTGTAGGCCACCCCCTCTGTAATGTCCCTCACACAGGCAAGGAAATGGGGCAAGTCCAACATTAAGGAATGTCCCATATGTCAGAACTAGCAGCAGTGTCCAAGCCAACAGCACAATACACTGTGGGCACCTACATAGTGGTATGGCTGTAGCAATATCTGAGATCTGCACATCTATACAGAGGGCAGGCAGAAAGTAGATAGCCAACAGGGTATACATTAGGATGAATGTTTTGAAAAATACACATCTGAAACTGAAAGGTATGTCATTACTACATGACAGCAGTCCTCAATGACATATCCAAAAAAACATAGTAGTCTGCAGTTAATATCAACACATCAGATTCATATCCAATAGGAAATACATATAAACATACAGCTCAAACACCAAGAACAAGATACTCAGTACTCAGAGTCCAGCTTTGCATGCAGAGGTGTATGGTTCCAGTACTACAGTCTGCAATCTACTCTTAGTTGAAAAAGCACTGTTAAAAGTACTAACATAATGACACAATATGTGTTAAACTATTTCTGTCAACCAGTCCACTGTAGCTGGTGTAACATGCAAGTGTAACTGCATATAACCTGGGATACTACCCATGTATGAAACAAATCCAAACAGAAAAGACTGCAGTACTACCCATGTATACTCAGATATTCCATACAGTATACTCACACTTCTTGCTACTGTAATGACAGCACATGGAAGCATGTTATGTACAGGAAATTAAGTATACTTGTTAAAGTTGTCATTACACTGCTATTTTATCAGACTGGAATGTGATCACTGGTTAACAGGGCTGAGTGATGCTTAGCAGGTTTCACCATTGCTTAAATGTAAATGCTAAGCAGATTTGCGCAGTGGTATGCGAAGTCTACATGGTGCAAGCACCTATTCATTTAACCATACATTAGCACAGCTTACAGTCATACAAACCCACGCAAACAGGCTTAAAGCTGCTCAAAACTGCCTTAATCACTCTGTATGCAACAGTCCTTGTTCTGCCTAGCAACAAAATAAACAGCCCTTGCAGGTCTTGAACCCAAGACCCTGCACACCATAGCCAATGCAATTTAGCAGTGAGCCATCTCAGCTATATGGTTTTAGGATGTTTTCTCAAACATACCCTTCTTTACAGCCGGTTTACAATAGGGAAGAGACAATGTGCAATTATGAAGGATTGGTATCTATAAATAAATATATATATATATATATATATATATATATATATATATATATATACATATATATATATATCTGAATAGAAACATAAATAGGGAGAGAGAGAGACATATGTAGGGAGATCTATATATGCTTAAAACAATATATAGATATATTACCAATAAATGCTGAGGTGTGCATATAAATATATATAAATATGTGTGCATTTCTGGCTGGTTGAATTTTTCTTTGCTATGTTCAGACATTGTATTTGTTTTGCTAAGAGGTTGTTGTATGTCTGGCCATTGTGTATAGCCTATCATGATTTTGTAGCAATGCTCTGTTCACTTATTTATTTGGACTGTGGGGGCAGAAGTGAGTGCCATGGCTGCTTTTGTATCCAACTGTGCAAGCTGCCCAAGATGTGGGTGGTCTGTCAGCAGTATATGTATGTATGGGCATTTTGGGACATGTATGAATATATATATATATATATATATATATATATATATATATATATACATATATATATATATATATATATATATATATATATATATATATATATATATATACATACAGACATACATACATACATACACACACACACATACACACACACATACACACACACATATGTATGACACTCACTTCTGCCCAAACAGTCCAAATAAATAAGTGAACAGTGCATTGCTACAAAATCATGATAGTCTATACACAATGGCCAGACATACAACAACCTCTTAGCAAAACAAATATAATGTCTGAACATAGCAAAGAAAAATTCAGCCAGCCAGAAATTCACACATATTTATTATACTCTGATGTCTTGGCCAAAGCCTTCAAGGAGTAAACATTACCAGAAGTACATGCCTTAATCACAAGAAGCAATTACCTACTTGCATAATTGAATACACAGACTCCAATTACACTTGTTTAACCCTGTACAGGATAAAATGTCACAGTTAATATTAACACATTGAGTCTGTACACAATTGTCCTTTTATGAATGTTTCATCACACTGAGGAACAGACATTTTCAGAAACAGAACCTTGAGACCCACTACTGTCCCCATGGTGAGATTTATTCAAATGTACAGCTATGGAACTGATATATTTATTATCACGTATATGTCTGACATGTTCTAACATCCTAGATTTAAAACATGTGTTACTTTCCCCCACATAAAATATGTTACAAGGCCATCTAAGAGTATTTTCTATACACCAATCTCTTGAATGTACAGACTTCAACATGTTTCCAGGCCATTTCCCTCAGCAGGAATTACAGCACTAAATAATGACAGACCAGTATACCTATCTACGTACTACTGTATGATATTTGGACAAAGCCTGACATAATTGGTGGACAGAAGCTGAAATACACAGCCATACATGAAATATTGCTTGTTATATACTGAGAAAGTTGCTGTTGTTACAGGGTTTGTTGTAACATATATTTTCTGTGGGATATAAAGTCAGAAAAACAAATGGATGCTACCATCTACATAATGCAATCACCAGAGTATGCCACTGATTTGCCAAGGACAACATCTGTCTGGGGAACAGCCCATACATAACAGGCCAACCTGTGGCCATTATGTGGATGGCCCTAAAGTTGAGAGCTGTGCAGAGACAGAACATTGTCAGACTGAAACCCATGCAGAAGTAGCATGTGCAGACAAACCCTGTTAAACTAGCAGTATTCCAAAAATGTAACAGCTATATTCACATTCTGCTCCTAAGTCTTGAACCTTCCACACCATTTAGTTGGCTTGTCTCCACAATACTTGTAAAAGGTAATAGCTCACACAAGTCCATGATGTCTTCCTCAGAAGTATGGGAAATGCTCACATGGAGTACTCATTTATAGGAGTGTGTTGCAATGACATTGGCTATTGGAAGAACTACACAGCTGCTCTGCATGCAATTACCAAGTGGGGAACCCCATTAGGTGCACAGGCCATCACCTGGTCATGAGCATCACCTACAAAAGCCATGCTGCCACCTATTCAAACCAGCTCTATCCCTGTAGTGCACAGAGACAGAGAGAGAGAGAGCAAATGAAACATAAAGTGGAAAAGAGAAGAAAGAAAAAAGGTAAGTGGAACACGTAAGTAATTTACTGTAGTACTTATTCTGTAATAATGGGAAATATGATTTGGAGGAATCTATGTCCCAACCAGTCATGCTGTACTAATATCTTGCTAAACAGCTGCTATGGCCATAGCATCTGGCCCTCTCTGCAGTGGGAGATATCACAGACATACCTCTCAACTGTACAGATCTTAACAGAATGTTCACATTTTACCATCATGTATTTTTTCCTGTTCCTCCTGAGATCTGTACTTTTCTGGCAAATAGCTGAGAATTGATGTCAGGTAATGACAAACACTTGAGTTTAGGAATACACATCCTTAAGAATATTCAGAGTAATGCTAAATGTATCATTCTATGCACTACCTATGTTTGTAATAGGAATATTTAAAGTCTATCCGTATTTATCCCCCCATCATTTTAGGCATTGTCCAGGTGTGATGCTCTGAGAGGTTGTGAGGAGGGATCACAGCTTAGGAGCCTGACTCACCCTGTGAATGGACAGGTCATATATGACAACTGCAGAGGTGTCTGTCAAACAGTTGTGACTGTAACATTGCTAGGCCATTTAATAGGATGTTTTCCATATCGATGTTACCTGTGATTATGAGTATGACACATGCTTGCCGTTAAAGCTAAGGCACCTATAAAGGACATGTGCATAGTAAAGTACTGTTGCTGATATGTGTTTAACTGCATGTGATATTTTGAATTAATAACATTCAACTGTAAAGTGTTCTGCTGGACAATAAGCACATTTGTGACTGATATCTGTAGTCACATACACATATACCTGTGTTATGTCAGCCAAACCATTGGCAGGTCTGTGAGCAATGACATTGTAACATAATAGCCTACTTATGACTGTTGGGCATCCTCCAGGTTATCACATTGATGTCAAACCCTACTGTGCAATCAATGTACTAATGTATGGTGCAGCTATATTAATACAGCATCAATATTTATGTCCCATGTGACATCCATGTATGTGTGCCATTGTCCAGACATACTGTTGCAACAGGTTGAAAAGTATGATTGAGCGGCAAGACTTTAACTACAGTGTGTCATACTAACATACAACAGAAATATATACCAGATATCCCCTGAGCACATGTATGTATGCTTATGTTCAGCTGGAAGGCACACAACTAAATCACATGGGTTTCAAGCATTCAGGTCCATAGGTTGTGCATGCTGCACATGTGTGTAATATCAATGTCACTGCATGCAACAGACAGAAATATGTACAGCTACAGGTTGTTGCAGTACCCTGACACTATCGGTACTAGAGTAGGCATGATATTCAGCTATTAATCAGAGAAGTGTCCACCTGTGATATGACCTACTGTCCATGCCCACCACTACCAGCTATATCCGCACCTACATACAGTGGATATCACAAATGTACACACCCCTGTTAGAATGCCAGGTATGTGTGCTGTGTGAAAATCAGACCACAGAAGATTATTTCATAATGTTTCTCATCTTTATGTGACCCCTAACGTGTACAATCCCATTGAAATACAGTCAAAGGTGTTTCTAGGAAGGTGACCAACTATTGCCAAGTGAAGATGTGCTATCATGTTAGAGTCCAGACCAAGACAAA
Source organism: Protopterus annectens (assembly GCF_019279795.1). Classification (NCBI taxonomy): domain Eukaryota; kingdom Metazoa; phylum Chordata; order Ceratodontiformes; family Protopteridae; genus Protopterus; species Protopterus annectens. Next base: position 1,363,756,897 of record NC_056733.1, read on the forward strand.
TGAATGATGTAACCATCTCAAGAGATGCACACACAACATATCAGTTTAAGGGTGTGCACACTCATTTAACTGGTCTGTTGTACTGAGTATTATTTCCATATGTTTTCACAGACCCACTTGTTATGTTTTCAATTGAATTGTACAGGCTATAGGTTACACTACAGCTGGGAATTGTTATGAAATGAGTTATTGTGGTGTCATGTTCTAATTGCACAAATACCAGGCAGTATATCAAGGGTGTGTTCCCTTTATATCCACTGTAGCTATATGGACACAGCAGTACCTGACCTGTATATCCAGCCTCCAGCAAGGTAGAGTAATCCCCTTTGGTGGACAGCAGCAATACACAAACCACATAATAGGTTGCTACATTGGCTGTACAGGGGCACATAGGTGCAGGCAGCAACTTTGAAGCAAGTCCACCTATATCTGAGCAAGCATGTAAGTTCACAGGTGACTTCCTGTAAGACTTACTATGACTATGAATCAGGCATATCCACACCACCAAGGACAGTTGCAAGCGTGTCTCCACATATGTTGTAAGTCTCAGATGAAAAAATGCAATTCACCCTGTACTGGAGGTAAAGAACACCTCATACACACATGCCATGGATGTAGACAACCTGCATCACACAGGTTAGGTGGGAACATCACCACCCTGTCCACCCCAGTTGTAAAGGGAAATATGCACATCAACCACACTCCTCCCCTCAGCAATGGTGAGCATGTACATATTGCCTACTGATGGCAACAACAGCATATCTCCATGGGGAATAATAACATTAGTGTCTGCCTCCTACATGAACTCAGGCATGTGCTCAGAGCTCCATCACACACCACAGTCAAACACAGACCTGCCACCATCCACACACCATCCACATGGAAGATGCCCACTGTCAACCGTCTACACAGAAATGAATGGAGGATAGAGGATTATGCAATCAAGTGTCCACCATTGGGAGAAATAAGATAGCTCAGGGACAGCTGTGTAATGCAAGATGCTATAGCCTTGATACCTTGGTGGGTTTCAGTGTAGTGTGGATTATTTGCAAGTAATATCCCATTTTGATGTGCATTTTGACAACCGTATGAGGTCCTGTGACCTTTTTCTGTTTATGTCTTCCAGGTAACATGCAGAGTGCTCACCTACCAGCATTCTCTGTTAGGAAAACAGACATCATCACTCAGTATGTGATTGGACATTATGCCCTGTCATTTGGATGGATAGCAGAAAATGTGCAGGGAGACGACTGCCCTGTGGAACAGTGTGATCCACAGGGTAAATGATGTCGGCCTGCACAGCAGAACTAATGAGCATGTGCAGCACTGGGCCACTGACCTCAAATACCATGCCTGTCAATGGGCTGCTGCTGCAGTGAGGGACCGGCTAGCCATAGGTGGGGGCCCAGCCATCCAGCCCCCACTGACACCCACAGAGGAGCTCCTCACCAGACTTGGGCCACATGCCGAATGCACAAGCCATGACACTGAGGGAAGCATTGTGGAGGTGGGTTGCACACACACACACACACACACACACACACACACACACACACACACACACACACACACACACACACTGGATGAGGAGCATGCAGGCAAAGGCTCAATGGGGATTAGTGCACTAGTGTATCAGACATACATGTATCTGTATTGTAGCTATGGGTCTACTTCATGTTGTCGAAGGCCAACAATATCAAAGCTGATATTGTCAGCACCAGATTAGCGAAAGCAAAAAACATAGAACATTTAAACGGAAATCTCTGTAAACTGAGATTTCTGTTTAGTTCAATGTAGTGCCGTCTTGGAGTTTGTATATTTAAGTAGGGGGCTGTGGGGGTGCAAGGCGGATTGCCCCCTTCTTGTAAAGGTAAGTTGTTTTTGTTTTTAGGCATTTTATTTTTATCTTTCGATGTTTCAGAACTCAATAATATGGTATTGACTATATTCAGATTCAATATTCTGAAACTTTGATAAGATAATATAGATGCGTATCTACTTGCATGTGTCAGGTCCGATTGGAGTTGTGGATGGGGTTTTCTAATGCACAGAGGTGCATATCTATGGTGAGAACAGGACATTGTGCATTATTGTGGTTAGTACTGTAGATGTGCAGACATGCTGCATCCATCCTGTACCAAGCCACATGTGCGTCTGCTGACAATAACTCCCTCTCACAACTTCCTAGGACCCTTTGGTCTGCATATGTGACAGCAGCCCGAAGCTGGTGAGTATGATATTGTTCTGTTGCCTGGCAATACCCCGGGCATGTGAAGTGCATGCAATTTACCATGCAGACATCCATCAGTAATAGCTATATTGCTTTATGTATTGCATCACTGTGGTCACCACTGGGGCCTACCTGATGTGAATTCAACATTCCTGTAGCATACCTAACAACTTGTCAGTGCCAAGACATCTGGACAGAGGACAGCAAATTGTGCTGGACAAATGGCCTAAGGTAGGGTCATGTGTGACACATTACTGGTATACAGTGGATCTAAATTGTGTACACACTCCTCTTAAGATGCAAGGTGTTCCTGTTACATACTATTTCGGACCACAATATGACAGTTCACACATTTTCCAGCCTTTAATGTGACCCATAATAGGTACAGTTCACTTGTAAAACCAAGCATCTGGACTCATGTATTGCACCTACAAGGCTGGCCACCTGTGAGGGTGGCAGATGTCCTATCAGCATGATGTTTCAGTAAGATATGATACCTCATGCTGCCATATGTGTCAGCACACTCACTGTGGCCTATTTGGCTATAATATCACATACATGGGCATTGTTAAGGCACACAGACCACTTCCAACCACTTATAGGTCTCAAACATATCAATATTCCAGACACATCTGTACAGAGGACTGTACAATGGTTTAACCTGCTGCATGTGAGGCAGATTCTGTTACCACACTATATAAAGTAATGGCAGCAGGAGGAGGTCATCAGCTGTGTATGGTATACACATCAAAATTTTATAAGCCACACAGGATATGATCCTCTCACACACACAAACAGTTAAAAGCATTAGGATTAGAACTCCTGCCTATCTAGGTATTCCTGCTATAGTGCAACAGTGTTATAAGACATGCCACATAGCTTATTTCCACCTTTTCCAAAGGTAGTTCTAAGGTGGATGACATAAACAGGTCTACTAAATTGGAGTGAAGGGAAGTGTAAAGGGTAGTACACAGGCCAAAAATGGTATGAGCAAAAAAGTACATGATTCACACACACTTGCCAGTATGAGGATTAGAACTCCTGCCCATCTAGGCATTCCTATTATAGTGCTATGCAGTTATCAGATGCACCACAAAGGTTATACACTTCCACCTGTTCCAAAGATATTTCTGAGGTGGATGACATCAACAGGTCTACTAAATTGGAGTGAAGGGAAGTGTAAACGGTAGCACACAGGTCAAAATTGGTATGAGCCAGACAGTACATGATTCACAAACACACTTGCCAGTGTTGGGGATAGAACTCCTGACTATCTAGGTATTTCTACTATAGTGCTACAGTTATCAGACGTGCTACAGATGTTATACAGTTTCACATCTTCCAAAGGTATTTCTAAGGTGGATGACAGCAACAGAACTACTAAATTGGAGTGAAAGGAAGTGTAAAGGGTAGTATACAGGTCAAAATTGGTATGAGCCAGACCCCGGACAGTACATGATTCACACAGACATACATACACACACTTGCCAGTATTAGGATTAGAACTCCTGCCTATCTAGGTATGTTTACTGTAGTGTTACGTAGTTACCTCACATGCTACAGAGCTTTCTGAACTTTCACATGGCGAAAGCTGCCAACTGCAGAGCTGTGGTAAAGTATTACAGGTGGCAGATAGTTTGCCTTCTGTTCCACCAGTATATAATGCTAGTTCTTTTTGTCTTGCACATCAACTAGCATTATGCTTTGACACTTCACCAGGTTATTGTATCAAGAAGTGTGGCACACATGGGAGCCGTCAGCAGTACTCATTCATCACAAATGTAGTCCCAGTACTTATTAGTTATGTCCACCCCTCCTGACATGTTTGAAGGGCAGTTATCTGTGCTTTCACCCATTAACCTAGTGCACTTGTCCATTCTGGGCCACTGTTGGCAACTGCCTCATGTACACAGACAACCCTCCCCTCAAAACTTCAAGCACTCAGACCTGTGAGGGTTACCCATATATCACTCAGTCTGAACATATGCACTATTCAACAAAGACTGGACTAGCATGTCAAGAGGATAACATTAACACCTGCACCACACCATGTGGAACACGTAGCTCACCATGACACCCATTTTGACAGCCATGACATACAGTGAAAAGTCACACACCCACCTTCCTAGAGGCACTCAATGGACATTTACCCAAACAGCACAGACAAGCGAGGCAAACACCCACTCAGACAATGCAACATGGCACATGCCAAGGGACACATATTTAATCTACACAGTATGCCCCCAACCTAAGCTCCTAAGGCTAACCACCTTGCACAATACAGTGATCATGGGTAACTCAATACTCAGGCACACACATCCCACTCACTAAGTTGAATATGGAGCAGGTAACAGCCAAATATCTATCACATGCCACCATCTAACACATGACACAGCCAGTCATGTCACTCCACAAAAACTACGAGTATCACTCCATATTCATGTGGGTGTGAATGATTTGGGACACACCTCCCTGGACTACATGACAGGAGACATGGTTGAACTTTCTGATTATACAGTCCAGGCAGGTGTGACAGTAGCCCTGGGCAGTGTACCACTGTCACCCAGAATGATGTTGCGGTACTATCAACAGATGATTGACTGCCACATTGACTTATGTGTTATGTGTCATTCTCAGCAGATCCAGAACCTCTCTGCTTGGGATGACATGATTGACAGAACCCAAAGACTTGCCATGGATGTCCTACATCTGTCACTGCTGGGTTGCCAGGTACTGGCTATGTGTCTTGCCACTCCTATGGTACCTTATTAGGCAGTGTTCCTAATGTTATTACCACCATAACAGCTACACATGTATGCAATCTAAGGATCATGCTGCTCAACAGTGGACATCTAATAATCAGGATGCAGTCACTCATAGCAGTCGGAGTTGAGGACACATGTCTGCTGTAATGGAGAGGTGGTTTACAGCAGCAGACAGCAGACCTGCAGTATCAGGTTATGACACATTCCACAGCTGTCAGCCCCCAAACATGGACCATACCACACCTCCACAGGTGGTGTTTTCTCCATATTCATTATGGATAGGAACACCTCCAGACGAGTATCCCATCATAATGCATTGGAGATACTTCCGGTACAACTGCCTTAGGGTAATAGTGCAATCCAGACAATAGCCTGTTATGAGTCCACATCTATGTCCCTAGACTGTCAAAGGACATTCCTCAACATGCTGCCATCTATGATGGTCCAATGCAACACTGACATAGTACGAGTCTTCACCTACCCCTCCATCACCTGGGTAATGTAGCCAAGCACCAGTACAATGGCCCAACACTTCTGGGTTCATCATTTCCATTGCCCTAGACCAGCTCATACTGACCCCTGGTAGAGGATGCAGCAAACTTGACCTGTGTTGACCTCTTAATTATGGGACTGTTGCTCATCCACAGATGTCAATCCCTGCATGGTGACATTCACACAGGCTGTAATCAACATGGAACTTAACATGTCAGCCACACCCCCCACAAAGATAACCACCTGGCAAAACCTCTCCAAAGCTGACTTTGCAGCCATGAAAACAAGGGTGAATGTCTTCACTGCACCCATGGCAATGGAAAATAGCTGCATGACTGTGGAATCATATGCATAGGCACTGTACAAACAGGTACATGAATGCATGGTACTAGCCAGAGCCAACAGAACCCAGACACTGTCCTCCAAACACTGTGAGACAATGTGATAGTTCCCCTGCCATTACTAGAGTGTACATCAGAAGGAGGATACTGTTGCAGGGAAAGGTGGTGTCCCATGACGTTTGAACTCTCTTATTAGCCTCAAACAAAATGGATCCCTCATAGAATCCCTGGCAGGCATCTATGGCAGCAGAGATGCAGCAGGCACCGACGACAGTCACAACAGCCATTGATAGTTACATCAACAACCTCCACAGCATTAAACACAAGTGCTGCGAATTACTGCACAATGCTGTTACCTATCCTGAGACAACAGATATTGGCCACACATTCAGTGCCAGCTTTACCTCTCTCTCCCCCCACAAGTGAAGTGCTGAGTGAATGTGTTCTCACATGCTGTATCCCATTTCCCTTCTAGGCATCTGTGTGTCACCAGGATGTGGCCCTGCAGCAGCGCCATTTGGTATGGCAGTGTGGTAACACATACACCATGTCATAGGCAGGGTACAGTATGTGCACAGTAATCCCCAGTCTGTAATACAGTGATTGCATATGCCTCAGAGATTATAAGGCTGAGGGTTGTACATAGGTATATGTTGATTTACATCATCTGTTGCAGAATGGAGAATGGTACATGTTCTGGTTTGCACACACCTCCGATTGCTAATAACCACAGCCACAGGGGATATTCTTCAACCAAACACACTGGGATTACTATACACACACACACATTTGCCAGTACTGAGATCTAGAAGTTAATTGCTTCATAGGTGTGTAGTAGGTGAATTGGCCTGAAGGCTCTACAAGACTAACACAAGGGAATACCCTGGCATCAGGCCACATGAAAATAGTCCCCAGTGTGGCTCAGGAGTATAGTCACTGGAGTGGCCCCCAGGGGCGGGTATTGTATTCCCCATCCACTCATCTAGATTGCTATTGTGGGTGGCCAGTGAAGTGCACTTCTTCCCATGTATGTGATTTATATTCCATAACATGGACAGCATCTGGGTTGTTGTGCACATGTCCCACATGCATTTTCTTTGAGGTATGGAAGTGTGCTTGAGGTCTCTGGTGCATGTTGTGTGGACAGATTGATATCTTTCCTGATCTCATTTGGTGAGACCTGGCTATGTAACTAGGGTAGTGATTGCACCCACATTGACAGTATGATATGGGTATTCATTGGAGTTATTGGTGTCTGTCTATACAGGGCATGTGTATAAGGTATGGTATTCCCTTTGTGGGGCACATTTGCAGACTCTACAGTTGTTGCAGGTGTCCAGTGGGGAACATGGCAAAAGGGCCACTGTACACATTGATTGGGCTACTGGGGGGGGGTGGAACAGGGTGCCATGTCATTTTGCTTGCTGAACACACAGTCAGGAGATGTAACACAATATCTACTGCAATCACACTGTGAGTACTATCTGTGAGGCAATATGTAGGTGAACTACCGATATAGTGGTTGTTGCCTAGCCAAGTATGTTTGTGTATGATTCGTGGGTGGAGAGTGGTCTCTGAGTATCAGAAGGGTTGCCTATATTGTTCACTAATCCATACTGTTACATAGTCATTGCACATTGCACTAGACCTTTAGGGCTGTTGATCGTCTACAATAACCTCTACGGTGTTTGACAACTGTTGGCCTTGTAATGTGGACATTGGGACATATACTAAGTCCTCAACATAATAATTTAACAAAACCCACCCCCCAATGGATCTTGTTATTACACAATCACACCAACCCCCACACAGGATACTGATCACACACACACACACCCTTGCCAGTACTGGGTGTCGGACCCCTATCTATCTATGTATTGCTTCTACAGTATTACGCATTTATCGCTCATGCCACAGAGCTTATGGAATGAATGTTGCCCCAAGGTACTTTTAAGGTGAGGAACATCACCAGCACTTATAAATACTGGCATTAGGTGATGTAGTGGATGAGAGATTCCACAAAATATTTTACCCCGCACATACATTTACATTTGCCAGGAGTGAGGATCAAATCTCTATCTAACTATATTTTCATACCATTATGGTTACACATTTACCACATGCACCACTGACCTTACAGGGTTTAGGGTTGCCAACAGGTACTTCTAAGGTGAATTATATCTGCAGGACTGCTAAAGTCAAGCATTGAGATGTGTACTGGGTGTAAATGGGGCCAAAATATTTGAGCGACGGACATATACATTGAGACATATGTGCACACACAAACACTTGCCATGAATGAGATTCAAACCCCTACCTATGAAGAAATTGCTACTACATTGTTCCGCATTTATCACACACACCATGGAGCTTACATGTTGGGGAGCTGTGCAAAGGTATCTTTGAAGGTGAGTGACATCAGCAGCAGTGCTAAAGGAGGGTTAAGGGAAGTGTAAGTGTGAATGACCACAAAATCACGTCTCTACAAGGATACACACACTGTCTCACACAAACACTCACATTTATACAATTGCCAAGATCAGGATTGGAAATCTTATCTAACTAGTTTGCTACACTACAGTATTACACAGTTATCACAAGCACCACTGAGCTTTTATGTTAGAGAGCTATCCAAAGGTATCTTTAAAGGTGAGTGACATCAGCAGCAATGCTGAGGGAGGGTTAAGGGAAGTTTAGTCAGTGTGAATGGCCTCAACCACATTCATCTAGAAACATACACAACTTTACATTTGACAGCACTGAGATTACAACTGCTACATGGATACCTATTTGTACTGTAGTGTTACACAGTTATCACAAGCAACACTGCGACTATAGGGCTGAGGGCTAAACAAATGTATTTCTACAGTGAATGACATCAGCACAACATGTGATATAGGCCAATGGGATGTGCAGTGGGTGGGATAGGCCTCATAATGGGATTCTCTCTGCCACTGTCAGTCTTTCTCTTCCCCACATCTGTGTGTGTGTGTGTGTTTGACATATTATATTGGCCTTAGATATGTATGAGTATTCCTATCCAATGTATGTGTGTGAAGTATCAGTGGTATACAATTTGGTGCATGTGCACAGACAGCTGCGAATAACCGATGTCTGTAGTCCACTGTGTTGTGAGACACTGGCTTCATTTCTTTAAGTGTAGGAGCATGCCCAGTATGACCTTTTATATTGAGTGTGTACATCCATTCCAGGGAGGGTTGGACTCCAGTTCAAAGATTTGTGTGCTACAGTTGCACCTAACAGACTGTTTCTGCAAGATATGTGTATATAGGTTGCCAGTATGGAGACATAATGGGCTTAACATGCGTGGGATACTGTAACTATTGCTGTCTGTGCTGCTTGTGTGACATGTTTGGTTGTGGCATAGATTTTCTGACATATGTACTGTTTTACACTGTGATGTGTCATGTCATCAACTACTGACAGTTATCATTCTTTGCTCACAGTTATTTACTGGGAAATACAAGATGAATGAACTATGTACTGTTTTACACTGTGATGTGTCATGTCATCAACTACTGACAGTTATCATTCTTTGCTCACAGTTATTTACTGGGAAATACAAGATGAATGAAGCTGAGACCAATATTCTGAGGCATATAGACTACACATTCTGGCACACACCTGCCATTGTGTAGGGGTAGCTGCAGACAATAGACTGCTGGTTCTGTGTAAATGGTCCAGCACCTTGTTAGTATGTTGTCTGGGGGATCCCCTCCTTGTGCTTTTCTCCAGTGGATGGAATGGCCATATCCTGTTGGGACCATACCTCTCAGCTGTACAGATACACCCAGGTTATTCAGAGGCAGGACTCATATATCTGGTCAGTTTACTTTCACATTGTGGTTTACAAGCAGTTTTGTGTCTATTCATTCATGGGTTTGCAGTTGGGAGTAATATAGGTGGACATTAGAGTTTCAGACTTCACACACTCCATGACATCCATGCTTCTACACCCCCCTGTGTGATTCTCTCCTCCACCTAACATTATGTAAGCAATATCTCAGAGGTATCCCAATAGTTGGGCCTTTATCCCAGTAATATTTATGGCCTGATCCATAGTCCTTGCAGTAGTACATGCGGAAGCATGCTACTTACTGGCATTTGTCAACATGGCCCTGCATTTGTTTTCTATTTACTATGTTAGGTTGTTAGTTGGGACCCCCTGACATTCCATACATTGGCACTATGGGTGAGACATGGGCCTTTGCCAGAGGACTGTAGTTCATTTGAGAGTGCTGCAGGCCATCTGTTACTGAATTTTTACACAAGATTGTGGGGGGGGGAGTGCACACCTGCAGACTTTAACATTTGAAATCACTGTACTGATATTTTGGTTACTCTGTTGGCTTCCATTTCATATTGTATTGTGACCTATCATGCAGACAGGGGGCATATCAGTAGAGTACACATGTTAGATCTTAATGGCATATATTTCAGTTTCAGACTTCTTACCCTTCAGAACTAGAATGCAACTGCCAAACCTGTTGTAGTATGTCTGTGAAGGTCTGGTGGGGGGCTGTTCACCATTGTCATCATTTGGGGGCCTTAGCCTGGCCTTTCTTCATGGTCATCTACACCTGTCCTGCTGCGTGAGATGGGTGGTGGGTATGTGACCATCATAGACATCCATGTGTGTGACCTATTGACACCCACAGTTCTTTGGGCCATCACATGTACTGCGGTGGGGGTCATAACCCTTTGTAGTGCTGCCTTGTATGTTGACACCAGTATTTGTTATGAATTTCCTGTTTTATATAGCTGTCTGCTGCTATCCCATTCAGCCACCCAATTCCCTTGCATCCATATCATACATACAAGTATTAAAACATACTACTCCATTCAGTAATTGATAGGAAGGGTGACTTACCTTGTTGCTGGGCCAGTATTGAGGACAGTGCTGGAAGGCTGACTATGTTAGATGCACATAGTACACTTGCTATATATGCTAAAGCTCAGGTAGTATCATGTTTGGCATCCCTTTTACTGTATGTGCGAGTCAGAAAGAGGTATCAGTCCCTGGGTCCCTACAGTGTCAGTGTGTGTGCTATGCATTGCTTCCTTCCAAGGCGTGGCCATACTGTGCACGCCTCCTTCTGCCTACAGGGGCAGGCTCAGGATGTTCCTCCTCCAAGTCCCTCTGTGCCTGTGCTGGCCTTGGCAATGGTGGGGGGTTGTGTGGCCCTGTCCTGTGCTGTTCCTGCTGCAACTGTTTTCGCAGAATAGAGCATACTATGAATATTTGTATACATGTAGCTGGAGAGTGCTGCAAGGCTCCACCGGATATGTAAAGGCAGCAGAACCATGACTTGAGCATCACAAACACATGCTCTACAATGATCCCGGTTTGTGCGTGCTCCTCATTATGGTGTTCTTATTCAGGTGTGTGTGCATTTCTGATGGGTGTTATCAGCCACGGCTCCAGTGCATAGCCAGCATCCCCCACTAGATGGCCATATGGGATGTCCCCACTGGGAATGCTTGATATAGTTGTGAACAATGCCGCAATGTGGGAGTTGTGATAGTTTCCAGGGCTACCAGCACACACATTCATGAAAATGCCCTGGGCATCACACACTAGCTGGCAGTTGATGGAGGGGAAGCCCTTGTGGTTTATGTAGACCCTGCCCCACTCACCAGGTGGTGCTTTGATGTGGATGTGCATGCATTCTATAGCAGCAACTACATTAGGGTATTCTGCCATATGGTGGAAGAGATGCATACGTCTGGTCCGCACCTCATGGGCAGTGGGGAAATATATGTGCTCATTGGCATGTTGTGTTATGGCATCCAGGAACTAGTGGAGTACCCTGGATGCTGATGTCTGTGAGACTCCCATGATATCTCCAGTTGGTCTTCGGAAAGTACCTGTGACTAGTATTCTTAAGCCTAGACATACCTTGGTATCCACTGGGATGGGTTCCCCTCTATTAGTTCTGTGTGTGAGCCATGGTTGGCACAGCTCAACGATTTGCTGTATATCCCTGTCCACCCTATAGTGCTCTACTGTCTCTAGTTCATGTAGGCTTTGGTAGGTTACCCAGGGTATGTATACTTTTTTCCTCCTCCTCACTATGGGTTGGTTGTCAGCATTCTCCTCCTCGCCACCCTCAGTCTCTAGCACATAATGATGGAGTAAAGCAGCAGTAGCCTCTAACATTTTTAATTAGTTTTGCCAGTTAAAAATCCCACGTCTGTGTACACCAGTGGTATAGAGTGTTTTCATAGTTTATATTAGTGTGCTGGGCTGCTGCATGTGTAATTGAATGATTCTGATACATTCCACCTGCCAACTATGCTAGTTTTCCTTGATTGCCTCCCTAGTGTTGTTTCCCCTTCCCAGTTCCTTCCTATTTAAGCCCCAAGGTGTGCCACGCATACTCAGTGCTGAAATGTAAGCAGTGCTGCCATTTCCTCTTTTTTTTCTTTTCATTTTTTTTTTTTTTGTTTAAATTCTGGTGCACTACACGCACACCTGTTTATGCTATATACAGAGTGCTCAGGCACATCTGACACACCCCCTTCTTTAGCTGAGCTTAGCAAAGGGCAAACATGGGTCACAGAGCTTCAGTGAGCTTACAGTAAAAAACATGCAAATGAGGTGATTTACATATTTGCTGGTTTTCCATGCTAGAACAGTGTAGAGCCAGTGGTCCACATGAAAATGACACTTTCCTGGATTGCTCGGCGGCCATTTTCCATGCAGGAGCTCCTACACTGTTCCTGCATGGAAAATTGGCCTTCATGAATCCCGGGGTATATTTTTAATTCTGAATTTAAGCACGCCTGGATATTATATGGGCAATTTTCTGACGATAATGTCCTTTTTTGGAAAGAGACAGAATCAGGGTTAAATGAATTCTGCCAATTTTTAAGAAACTCTACTAGGTTTCTTAACTTCACTTTAAATAAATCATATGAAAAAATATACTATTTAGATGTGAAAAACACTATTAATCCTAAAAACAAGTGTTTCATTTCAAACCTGTATAGAAGGCCCATATATTCCAACACATTGCTCCATTTTGATAGCTGTTATCCTACACACCAAAAAAGAGCCTTCATTAAGGGACAACTGGTCAGACTGGCTTGAATGACCTCTTCATTACAGATGGCCTTTGAGGAAGAAGAGACATTGAGATTAATGCTAGTCAACAGGGGTTACCCCAGACATTTTTTGGAACAGGTGTTCACTAAAGTTCATGAAAAAAGGACAGAATGGGTATGCAAGCCATTACTAGGGATGGGACAATCTGGAATGTTGGTAGAAAAAGATATGGACAACCATTTTAGGACTGGATGCACTATCACTTATAGTATTGAAGCAGAAGCAGCAAAAGACATTTTATACAATAATTTGATGATTTTTTCATATAGGAGGAATGGTTTAGATTAAAATTGGAAAAGTAACAATGGTTGTTTATAAGAGAGATTGGAATATCAAAAAAAATTTAGAACACATTGATTATACCCAAATGAATACAGTACAGTATAGAGTTATGTTTATATGTGGGCAATGTTTTCAGTTTTCTTCAGTAGCAGAAAGTAACACATTTGTGAGTTTAGGAATGTCAAGTGCCATAGAAGATGTAACTGTGATACCAAAATGGTAGTATACATTGCCCTGCATAAGACATGTAATTCATTTTACATAGGTAAAACAAAAAGGGCCATTAAAGAAAGGATATAAGAGCATTTAAGAGACTTTAAAACACAAGACCAAAAGATTGCACTCTGGAGACACATCCAGAACAACAAAGGGTACTCTTATTTTTATTTTTTTTTTTTTTGTTATTGACATCATTGACTATGACCAAAGAGATCAGATTAGCAAATTAAAGAAGCAGAATAGCAATTGAGAACTAATGCCATGGGATCCACAGGGTTAAATGATCACATGTCTATGAGCAGACTCCTGAAAATGAAAGTACTTAGCTGCTTGGATTATTTTTTAGGGCAGTTATTGGACATATATAACAATACTGTTTTTACACTATTTTAAATACAATGTTCACACATTCCCTCTTAATCATTATTATTCATTTTAACAGTCTTCATAGTGTGATATTTGATGATTTTATTTGTGTAGTAGGATGTAACTTTAGTTACTATATTTATTAAGATTTTTACTGTTTTAGCATATTAATTAAAATATTTACAGCCAGGTCATTGTTAATTAATTGATCAGTTTTGTGGAAGGGGCAGAGTTGGTTTGAATTTATATAAATTCTGCTCTTGTGAAGTGTTCCTAACTCTGATGAAGTCCTGTATGTGTTTGGGCAAAAGCTTTAAGTATTTTAGGAACTGTGGATCTCGGTCTTGGCTTTCAGTGTTGTGTAGTGTGTTTATATGGTCCCTAGTTTGTTTTTTTGTAAATAAATCTCATTCATCAAAATTCACACTGTGAATTTATGTAGGGAGTATTGGCTTCCCTTTTTTTGTAAGATGCTGTTTGTAATGTCATATCAAATGTAGCTTTAATTTTCTGTTAGAACATAATGCGATGTCCCCACTCTGTGCCAGTAATCAAGGAGCCTAAATCCTCAACCCTGACACTGGAGTGGGACTTTCACTTAGAGCAAAAATGGATACACCCAGTATTTCCAGACACAGCTCTCTGCATCAAGTACAGTTTCCCTTAAGAGCACACAGGGAAGACACTCTGTCCAGGGTCAGGATTTCTCTGTCTGTCTCCCTCCAGGTCCCCATTAAGACTTCCCACTAGCACAGCTATAGAATTGAGTCCTTAGCCGAGTATCCAGGCCAAGTCCTCCACCACTCTCTCTGGGAAACCAGTGATCAATGTTCCTGCCCTAAGCAGCTGACACACATACTCTGAGATTTGATTTGCACACACACACAGACACACACACACACACACACACACACACACACACACACACACGCACGCACTTGGCACAGGTTTATTAGCTATGCCCCTTCTGCCCAGACTATAAGTTAGTTACTGCCACCAAACATTCCAAAGCCAGCTTCTCTAGGGCAAATACAAGGGTACCCAATTTTACTGAGTGAAATTAATATAAATGCAAATTATAGTGTTTTGACCAATGCAGTAAGGCTTTCAGGAGTATACAGAGAGTCACCAAATAGATATAAGTACTCTCAAAGCTTAAAATATTCTCTAAAGGACCAGCCACAATGGAAAGTTTAAATATATTTAATAATAATTATTAAAAGATCAAGAATATACTAAATATCTACTCACAATAAATGCCAGAGTTTCAGTTACAGGAAATACTAAAAATAACACAAGTGGACAGGTTCACACAGTTACATAAAAACAATACTTAACTAATCTCACCATATTTTCCTGACTGATCTAAATCACTACTGTTCTCTGGTTCACTTACTAGAGCAAGGCAAGATGAAGTAGGTGAGGGGTCCTTCCTTGTCAGGTTACAAAAACAGACTGCTCTGAGACTTCAGTCTCACCTAGAATTAAAACATCATTTTTAGTGATTGTTAGAGAATGACATCCCATACATCTGGTCATATGACTTCTGGCTTCCATACTACTCCTTTGGCTAGAAGCCACCAGTATTTAGCACATATGTGATTCAATACATATCTCAAGCTTTGCTGTAGTTTATTACAGCATTTGGAAGCTGTAAAACAATGTTAACACTTTTTCTCTTCCTACGACTAACAAAGCATACTTCTGACAGACAGTGCATCTCTGGCTTCATTCAAATCTGTGAAATATCATCTTTATGGCCTAGGCCCAGAAATTTAATTTCAAAGCAATTTTCAAAGGTAGCTGCAGCTGGACTGTGATTAACCTCTTCTCTTCCAGTATCCTCTGTTAATATATATATTAATTAATTTACAGTAAAGTCAGGACCAGCTGTTGGTACATTTTTAACACAAACAGCATCACAAATACATATATATTTTTCAACACAAATGTCTGTACAAATCAGTTTGATATACAAATGAACACAAAGTAGTAAATCCACAGCAGTCGACACAGGAACACCAGGTAGATTAAACAAATTTATTTGAAGCGCTTTTCGGCTCTCACTACGACAGCCTTCCTCAGAATGAAAAACATAATACAACACTTTCCTTTTTATACAGGAAAAGGCGCAAAAATAAAACAATAATTCAATTAATTAATTAAAATAAATATTTGTTTAAAAGACACCTTCAACATCTTCTTAAAGGTATATAAATAAAAAGTGTATACCTATCAACTAATAACTAATACCAAAATTGATGCACTATAACCTGAAACCAATTGCACAATGAAATCTATCAAAGAACTTCGGTCCGTTGTATAAAAGACTTAATAATATCAGTGCATTTTGTGTATATGTAAATACATATACAAACACCTATCTATTTTTTTAAAAATAAACAAAGAATAAATATAAACTAAAATACTATAAATTGTGGATGTTAAAGCTTCATAATGATGACTGAATATGTAAATACCTGACATGTATAATTAATTACTGAACAAATCAAACTTCCCAGAAACATATATATACATAGCCAAACACAGAAATTACCAATTAATGCTCCAAAATGATCAATAGATATTTATATATGTATAAATTAATTCATAAATAAATAAAATTCAAAAAAATCCAAAAAAATTTCTCTAAGTTTTTAATGTTAATTTATTTTTCAAATTAATTTATAAATTATATGATATAAATTCATGAAATGGTTTAAATTTTAATATTAAATCACTCCATACTATCTCACCAAACTCTTCAATTTCAATAACACTCCTATTTATGAAGCTTCATTTAAGCCTGGATAATTACCTGCGTTCAATTTAATTTGCCATTTTAATTCCAGTTCGAGCAACTTTAATGAATAAGGTCCTCCTCTAGGATTAATTTTTAGTCCATCAATGATCAAAAATTTAAAATGATGATCGGGGAAATTCAAAATATGTTTTGCTAATGCGTTCTCGGTCTTTTGATGCCTAACAGCATAGATGTGTTCATATATCCTGTCTCTGAGCCTTCGCTCAGTTTTACCGACATAAAAGGCGGTACATAGTACACATTTAGCCAGGTAAATTATCCCCTTAGAATTACAGTTAAATTTATCATTTATTTTATATAAAACTCTATCCAAGGTGAATGTACTACTGACCATTACGTGCTTGCACATATTACATGCCTCACACTTAAACATCCCTGTTAGTTTTCTCAGCGAATCTGGCTGAAATTTCAAAGAGTCTTTTAAATTCAGTCCACGCTTAAAGGTGACATTGGGTTTATGACCAAGTTTATTTAATAGAGGTATATTATTTTTCAATAAATTCCAATTTTTATTCAAAATATTGATGCATTCAGAACTCAATTTAGTATATATGGTGGTAAATGACACAACTCTATTTGAAACTGAGGTTGGAGTATTAGGTTGAGTTTCAGAGTGAAAACACGTATTTAAACCCCTGTTAAACAGGTCACTTGGTTCGATGACCTCCAAAATGGCACAGTTATGCTCCAAAGAAGAATGGTCAATACTTCCACTCTCCAAGTTGTCTAACCGATCTATAGGACCTGAACCATGTATAGCCAATAAAGGCCTAAAATAGTTGATGTCTCTTTTTAATTTGACCTCGGCTATAATCTCGTCAATGAGCTCGACCGGGTAATCTCTCTTCAAAAAAGCTGATTTTAAAAAAAGACATTCATTGTCAAAATCATTTTTGAGAGTTACAATCCGGGCCGCTCTGACCAGTTGTCCTTTTAAAACAGCTTTCTTCTGATGGAATGGGTGACAACTTGAAAAGTGGAGAAAGGCGTTGGAATATGTTTTCTTACGATAAATACTAGAAACATAACATTTTAAGTCCAAGTTTTTAAATAGCATAATATCCAAATAAGAAATAGCTAAGTGGTCATATGTATATGTGAACTCAAGGAATTCAGTCGACTCGTTGAGAAAACCTACAATATTGGATGCAGTTTGGTCATCACCTTTAATCAACAAAAAAATGTCATCAAGAAACCGGGTATAAAAAATAACTGATTGCTTATATAAGTCAGATTTAAATACTAAGTCAGATTCCCAAAAGGCCATGACCAAATTAGCTACGCTACCTCCACATGGTGATCCCATAGCTATTCCTCTTTTCTGTTTGTAAAACAGGGACTCAAATATAAAGAAGTTATAAGAAAGGACAAGGTCTAACAATTCAGATACTATATAGATTTCCTTTTTTGGGAATTTATATTTGTACATCATCAAGGTAACCCATTCAATAGCGACATTGTGGGGTATACAAGTGTACAAATCCTTGACGTCCACAGTTAAAAAGTTATTGTCACTATCAAATTTCAATTTATTGATCTCACTCAAAAAGGCCCAGGAATCTTTACAGATTTGCTTTTCTTGAATGACTATTTTCTGTAATGAAACATCTACTACTTTAGCACAAACATATAATGGTGAGCCTCTGCCATCCACCAATGGTCTCATAGGTGGTTCATGCAGGTCTTTATGAATCTTTGGAATTCCAAAGAGACTAGGATAAACAGGAAATAAAGTAGTTAAGTAATTTAAAAGTTCACCGTCTATGTATCCCTCAATAAATAAATCATTGATACAGGATTTTATTAAGCCATAGGCGGAGTTAACCTCTGACCTAGAACTAATGGCATACGCATCTCCTTCAAGTAAAGACTGAATTCTGTGATTGTAGTCATCAATATCAAAAATAACCATCCCACCCCCCTTGTCAGGTTTACACAATCTAATTTTTTGTGAGTGAACAAATTTAATCAAATCTAGTTCATCCTGATTGTTAAATAACTGTTTTTCTGTTTTAGCCAGGAATCTCAAATCTAGTTCACGCACATTTTCAAAGGTCTGTATGATGGGGTGGAGTGGTGGATTAAATGTACTAGGTAGTCTATACTTATTAGTAGAACCTACATTATTAATGTTACCCATTAAGTATTGAAAATTCAACTTTCTAGTATATTTTTTAAGATCCATAATCACGGAAGTAACATTGAGTTTAGAGTATGGGACATACGTAGTCCCCTTAGACAATAAATCAACAAGGTCATTGGGCAATGGGCAAGAAGAAAAATTATAAACTTTAAAATCATTTTTATCATTAAGCATTATAATAGGTTTTATTTGCTCATCCAAAGTCTCTAAATCAACATTCAACAATTCGGGTTCAACAGCCAACACAGAATCTGAACTTGCATCAAGAGTATCAAAGGAGGGGGAAACTGGGTGACTTAATAATTCACCAAAATCAGTTGCCTCCTCTAATGAAAATTTTTAGATCTAGTGTTGAATTTGTGTGTGTTCCTTTGTTGTTTCGGTCTTGCCCCATTAAACCCAGAATTAGAGGGCATACTAGGAGTCGCAACAAAATTACAATTGTGTCCCTGGTTAGGATAATGGTTGTTGTTCCCAGTGTTTTGAAGTCTTTCACTTCTCCTAAGAGTGGGGAATTCTGCTTCAGCATCCACACAATTACCATTAAATTCATCATTATTAACAATCTGATTGTCACACATTACAGTGTCATTATTCAAATGATCTTCAGACGAACAAGTATTACAGGCATTACAAACATAATTTGTTGCATTAACAGCAGAGTTAGTTAAAGGTGGTCGATGCCATGCTTGAGCTGGGGAAGGCACAGGATAAGCAGTGCCTTCCTTGTAGGCTTTAATGTCTCTCTCAAGTTTTTTAGATTTATTAGATTGAAGTTTAAATAAATACTTGTCAATACTGGAGATAGACCTAGAATAATCAAATTTGTATCTGAAAAATTCTGCATGGTGCGTAACTTGTTTGTCCAGGTCCAACACTGTTTCAGTCAATTCAGACACAAGGACAGAATAGTGTTTAATCATTAAATTAAGCAAATCAGCACCTTGTTTTTCAAATAATTGTATCAGTTCTTTATGAAATGGTGACTGGTTAATCAGCCCTGTAGGGTATTGCGTTCTACGCAGCCCTTTAGGTATAATGTTGACACTAAGACACTCTTTAAAGTAAGCAATTTCTAATTGTGTCTTTTTTAATTTTAACAAAGAGTGATCCAATGCTTTTAAATTACTTACAATATCAGGGCCATTAGCATTGTCATGGCTTTGGTTTCCATTCACCATACAGGAACGGACAAATCCAGGTGTGTTATCACCGAACGAAAAACAGTCCTTGATAATTCCTGCTATGTTCGGCGAATTCGCTGTAAGTCTGGCAGAGTTGTGCTCACAGTTTCCCTACAGTGTCAGTGTGTGTGCTATGCACTGCTTCCTTCCAAGGCGTGGCCATACTGTGCACACCTCCTTCTGCCTACAGGGGCAGGCTCAGGATGTTCCTCCTCCAAGTCCCTCTGTGCCTGTGCTTGCCTTGGCAATGGTGGGGGGTTGTGTGGCCCTGTCCTGTGCTGTTCCTGCTGCAACTGTTTTCGCAGAATAGAGCATACTATGAACATTTCTATACATGTAGCTGGAGAGTGCTGAAAGGCTCCACCGGATATGTAAAGGCAGCAGAACCATGACTTGAGCATCACAAACACATGCTCTACAATGATCCCGGTTTGTGCGTGCTCCTCATTATGGTGTTCTTATTCAGGTGTGTGTGCATTTCTGATGGGTGTTATCAGCCACGGCTCCAGTGCATAGCCAGCATCCCCCACTAGATGGCCATATGGGATGTCCCCTCTGGGAATGCTTGATATAGTTGTGAACAATGCCACAATGTGGGAGTTGTGATAGTTTCCAGGGCTACCAGCACACACATTCATGAAAATGCCCTGGGCATCACACACTAGCTGGCAGTTGATGGAGGGGAAGCCCTTGTGGTTTATGTAGACCCTGCCCCACTCACCAGGTGGTGCTTTGATGTGGATGTGCATGCATTCTATAGCACCAACTACATTAGGGTATTCTGCCATATGGTGGAAGAGATGCATACGTCTGGTCCGCACCTCATGGGCAGTGGGGAAATATATGTGCTCATTGGCATGTTGTGTTATGGCATCCAGGAACTAGTGGAGTACCCTGGATGCTGCTGTCTGTGAGACTCCCATGATATCTCCAGTTGGTCTTCGGAAAGTACCTGTGACTAGTATTCTTAAGCCTAGACATACCTTGGTATCCACTGGGATGGGTTCCCCTCTATTAGTTCTGTGTGTGAGCCATGGCCGGCACAGCTCAATGATTTGCTGTATATCCCTGTCCACCCTATAGTGCTCTACTATCTCTAGCTCATGTAGACCCTGGTAGGTTACCCAGGGTATGTATACTTTTCTCCTCCTCCTCACTATGGGTTGGTTGTCAGCATTCTCCTCCTCACCACCCTCAGTCTCTAGCACATAATGATGGAGTAAAGCAGCAGCAGCCTCTAACATTTTTAATTAGTTTTGCCAGTTAAAAATCCCACGTCTGTGTACACCAGTGGTATAGAGTGTGTGGGAAAAAACAGTCTGTAGGGTGTTTTCATAGTTTATATTAGTGTGCTGGGCTGCTGCATGTGTAATTGAATGATTCTGATACATTCCACCTGCCAACTATGCTAGTTTTCCTTGATTGCCTCCCTAGTGTTGTTTCCCCTTCCCAGTTCCTTCCTATTTAAGCCCCGAGGTGTGCCACGCATACTCAGTGCTGAAATGTAAGCAGTGCTGCCATTTCCTCTTTTTTTTCTTTTCATTTTTTTTTTTGTTTAAATCCTGGTGCACTACACGCACACCTGTTTATGCTATATACAGAGTGCTCAGGCACATCTGACGCACCCCCTTCTTTAGCTGAGCTTAGCAAAGGGCAAACATGGGTCACAGAGCTTCAGTGAGCTTACAGTAAAAAACATGCAAATGAGGTGATTTACATATTTGCTGGTTTTCCATGCTAGAACAGTGTAGAGCCAGTGGTCCACATGAAAATGACACTTTCCTGGATTGCTCGGCGGCCATTTTCCATGCAGGAGCTCCTACACTGTTCCTGCATGGAAAATTGGCCTTCATGAATCCCGGGGTATATTTTTAATTCTGAATTTAAGCACGCCTGGATATTATATGGGCAATTTTCTGATGATAATGTCCTTTTTTGGAAAGAGACAGAATCAGGGTTAAATGAATTCTGCCAATTTTTAAGAAACTCTACTAGGTTTCTTAACTTCACTTTAAATAAATCATATGAAAAAATATACTATTTAGATGTGAAAAACACTATTAATCCTAAAAACAAGTGTTTCATTTCAAACCTGTATAGAAGGCCCATATATTCCAACACATTGCTCCATTTTGATAGCTGTTATCCCACACACCAAAAAAGAGCCTTCATTAAGGGACAACTGGTCAGACTGGCTTGAATGACCTCTTCACTACAGATGGCCTTTGAGGAAGAAGAGACATTGAGATTAATGCTAGTCAACAGGGGTTACCCCAGACATTTTTTGGAACAGGTGTTCACTAAAGTTCATGAAAAAAGGACAGAATGGGTATGCAAGCCATTACTAGGGATGGGACAATCTGGAATGTTGGTAGAAAAAGATATGGACAACCATTTTAGGACTGGATGCACTATCACTTATAGTATTGAAGCAGAAGCAGCAAAAGACATTTTATACAATAATTTGATGATTTTTTCATATAGGAGGAATGGTTTAGATTAAAATTGGAAAAGTAACAATGGTTGTTTATAAGAGAGATTGGAATATCAAAAAAATTTTAGAACACATTGATTATACCCAAATGAATACAGTACAGTATAGAGTTATGTTTATATGTGGGCAATGTTTTCAGTTTTCTTCAGTAGCAGAAAGTAACACATTTGTGAGTTTAGGAATGTCAAGTGCCATAGAAGATGTAACTGTGATACCAAAATGGTAGTATACATTGTCCTGCATAAGACATGTAATTCATTTTACATAGGTAAAACAAAAAGGGCCATTAAAGAAAGGATATAAGAGCATTTAAGAGACTTTAAAACACAAGACCAAAAGATTGCACTCTGGAGACACATCCAGAACAACAAAGGGTACTCTTATTTTTATTTTTTTTTTTTTGTTATTGACATCATTGACTATGACTAAAGAGATCAGATTAGCAAATTAAAGAAGCAGAATAGCAATTGAGAACTAATGCCATGGGATCCACAGGGTTAAATGATCACATGTCTATGAGCAGACTCCTGAAAATGAAAGTACTTAGCTGCTTGGATTAATTTTTAGGGCAGTTATTGGACATATATAACAATACTGTTTTTACACTATTTTAAATACAATGTTCACATATTCCCTCTTAATCATTATTATTCATTTTAACAGTCTTCATAGTGTGATATTTGATGATTTTTTTTTTTTGTGTAGTAGGATGTAACTTTAGTTACTATATTTATTAAGATTTTTACTGTTTTAGCATATTAATTAAAATATTTACAGCCAGGTCATTGTTAATTAATTGATCAGTTTTGTGGAAGGGGCAGAGTTGGTTTGAATTTATATAAATTCTGCTCTTGTGAAGTGTTCCTAACTCTGATGAAGTCCTGTATGTGTTTGGGCAAAAGCTTTAAGTATTTTAGGAACTGTGGATCTCGGTCTTGGCTTTCAGTGTTGTGTAGTGTGTTTATATGGTCCCTAGTTTGTTTTTTTGTAAATAAATCTCATTCATCAAAATTCACACTGTGAATTTATGTAGGGAGTATTGGCTTCCCTTTTTTTGTAAGATGCTGTTTGTAATGTCATATCAAATGTAGCTTTAATTTTCTGTTAGAACATAATGTGATGTCCCCACTCTGTGCCAGTAATCAAGGAGCCTAAATCCTCAACCCTAACACTGGAGTGGGACTTTCACTTAGAGCAAAAATGGATACACCCAGTATTTCCAGACACAGCTCTCTGCATCAAGCACAGTTTCCCTTAAGAGCACACAGGGAAGGCACTCCGTCCAGGGTCAGGATTTCTCTGTCTGTCTCCCTCCAGGTCCCCATTAAGACTTCCCACTAGCACAGCTATAGAATTGAGTCCTTAGCCGAGTATCCAGGCCAAGTCCTCCACCACTCTCTCTGGGAAACCAGTGATCAATGTTCCTGCCCTAAGCAGCTGACACACATACTCTGAGATTTGATTTGCACACACAGACAGACACACACACACACACACACACACACACACACACACACACACACACACACACACACACACACACACACACGCACTTGGCACAGGTTTATTAGCTATGCCCCTTCTGCCCAGACTATAAGTTAGTTACTGCCACCAAACATTCCAAAGCCAGCTTCTCTAGGGCAAATACAAGGGTACCCAATTTTACTGAGTGAAATTAATATAAATGCAAATTATAGTGTTTTGACCAATGCAGTAAGGCTTTCAGGAGTATACAGAGAGTCACCAAATAGATATAAGTACTCTCAAAGCTTAAAATATTCTCTAAAGGACCAGCCACAATGGAAAGTTTAAATATATTTAATAATAATTATTAAAAGATCAAGAATATACTAAATATCTACTCACAATAAATGCCAGAGTTTTAGTCACAGGAAATACTAAAAATAACACAAGTGGATTGGTTCACACAGTTACATAAAAACAATACTTAACTAATCTCACCATATTTTCCTGACTGATCTAAATCACTACTGTTCTCTGGTTCACTTACTAGAGCAAGGCAAGATGAAGTAGGTGAGGGGTCCTTCCTTGTCAGGTTACAAAAACAGACTGCTCTGAGACTTCAGTCTCACCTAGAATTAAAACATCATTTTTAGTGATTGTTAGAGAATGACATCCCATACATCTGGTCATATGACTTCTGGCTTCTATACTACTCCTTTGGCTAGAAGCCACCAGTATTTAGCACATATGTGATTCAATACATATCTCAAGCTTTGCTGTAGTTTATTACAGCATCTGGAAGCTGTAAAACAATGTTATAACTTTTTCTCTTCCTACAACGACTAACAAAGCATACTTCTTACAGACAGTGCATCTCTGGCTTCATTCAAATCTGTGAAATATCATCTTTATGGCCTAGGCCCAGAAATTTAATTTCAAAACAATTTTCAAAGGTAGCTGCAGCTGGACTGTGATTAACCTCTTCTCTTCCAGTATCCTCTGTTAATATATATATTAATTAATTTACAGTAAAGTCAGGACCAGCTGTTGGTACATTTTTAACACAAACAGCGTCACAAATACATATATATTTTTCAACACAAATGTCTGTACAAATCAGTTTGATATACAAATGACATATAATTATTTACAAAATTCCAGCTAGCTGTGCCGCCGGCATATTTTACACATCCACTGCCCTACTTCTCCTGGCATAGCTGCCAATACCTGACATTTCACACATAATAAAAACGCCGGATGTTTTAAAACAATAAATAGTGGATTTCGAATTTCATAGTAATAGTCACGTGAAAAATTATTATAAATATTGATTCCTAGTAGTAACATCATGCTTGAACAGATTTATTATTTATTATTTATTTATTTTACATTTGTTTACCAGGAAAGTACAGCTGGACATAGATCCCATTTTCAGCAAAGGACTGGGGAGAAAAGCTCCACAAAGATTAGTACATCAAATACAGTAAATATAATACACATGTTAATAAAGTACAGTACAGAGTCAAAAAGTTAATAAGGTACAGTTTCAAGGTCAAGAAAGGAGCAAAATTTAAATATGCTATAAGGAGCACAGTTTACAACAAACAATACAGTTGAAAGGACATTTTGTTCCGTCATTTGGTTACATTCATCAGTGGCTAGTACAGTAAACACACATCGCTTGATTAAGAGTATAGAAAGGAGTTGTTGCAAACTTTCATTGCAGGTTAAAGTATGATATGATCTAATTAAGTGAAGCTACCCAGGTTCAGAACAATTACATAACCAAGAGATATGTAAGTGGGGCCGGAGGAGTTTTTTGAAATTAGTTTTGTTTTCAGTGGTCCTTCTATCTAAGGGGGATTATATTCCATGCTTTTGCAACATAAATGGAAAACAAGGAGTCCCCATAGCTATTGTTGCTTTTGACTATGTTAGCAAGTGCTTTATTGGTGGATCTTAGTAGGCATTTGTTACAGTAGGCATTAAGTAGACCTTGAAGAGCAGGAACTCTGTTGGGGTAATATAAAATTTGGTGGGCTATTGTAGGCTGGTTATATGTTAACAGGTTGGGTAATTCTAGCCAGGATAGTTGCTTGATTGCTATGCTGTGATGTGTCCTGAAGAGTGGTCAGTGGCAAGCCTAGCTATTTTATTATAGCAAGTTCTTATTTCATTAAAGTCTGCTTTGTATAGGTTGATGAGTAAGGGGGAGGCATAGAGTAATGTGGATAGTAGGTGTGTTTTCGCAATGGTGACTTTACTGTCATTACTGAGGTACTTTTTGCATCTATATAGGGTTCCAAGTTTTTTTTATGGACTTTCTTTATTGTCTGGCAATGTGCATATTGAATTTCATGTGGTGATCTATGATAACCCCTATAT
Organism: Protopterus annectens; assembly: GCF_019279795.1. Classification (NCBI taxonomy): domain Eukaryota; kingdom Metazoa; phylum Chordata; order Ceratodontiformes; family Protopteridae; genus Protopterus; species Protopterus annectens. Next base: position 1,363,783,215 of record NC_056733.1, read on the forward strand.
GTTTAGTATGTTGGACAGGCGTGATAGGAAAGTTATTAGCAGACAATATTATAAATGGTGGTATGGGGTCTAAGTCTCTAGTGGGACAGACTATCATTAGCTGTGTTTTATTGAGGTTAAGTATTAGTTGAGAGTTGGCTAACAGGTTTCAACAACATTAAGGGTTCTTGTTTCAGTTCTTGGAGTTGAAGGTGTAATGGAGCAGAGCAGATTAGAGTGGAGTCATCAGCATACTGGACTAGAGTGGTGTGCTGGGTAGCTTTATGGAGTTGTTTGATGACTATGTTGAATAGAAGAGGTCCAAGAATGGTTCTTGGGGCCCCCTAGGGTGACAAGTAGGAGGGAAGATAAGGAGTGTTGCCATCTTACTGTTTGTTTGTGATTGGTTAGATATTCTTGACACCATGCTAGTGTGGACTGTCTCAGATTAAGCTAGGATAGAGGAGAAAGGAGTTTGGGTTGGGAAACAGTATCAAAGGCCTTGGAGAGATCTAAGAATACAGTGGATAATAGGTTACAATTGTTTTGATGTCAGTTTACTGTGCTGTTAAAGCTTATAAGGGCTGTAGTAGTACTGCGAATGGGGGTAATCGATGCTGGGTGTTGGTTAGTAGTTTATTAGTGAGGAGATAGTGCATTATTTGGGAATGTGTACATTTTTTGAGGATTTTAGATAAGGGGATAGAATGGCAATTGGATGGTAATTAGATAGTTCCACAGTTATCTCCATTGTGGAGTGGTAGTATATGCAAAATTTTCCGCAGAGAAAGAATGCATTGTTCTGATAAAGAGTGATTAATGAGAATGGAGACTGGATAAGAGATGTCTTTGGCTGCAATCTTTAGATATTCTGCAGGTAATTTGTCAGTGGCCAAGATTGCGGGTTTAAGCGTATTTAAGTATTTATATATTGTATTAGTTGGGACAGGCTGAAGGAGAAGAGATTTTGGTATGCTGGTATGGAAGCTAGGTTTGCATGTGAAGTGGGAGAACTATTATTGCAGAGGGCTAGAATGAATTTGGTGAAGTGTTCTTTGAATTGGGTGGCAATATTATTGGTGGTGATGTGAATGTTAGGGGTTGGAGTACTGGTCTTTCCTGGTTGTAAGATTTTATTAATGGCAGCCCAGAATTTTTATGGTTTATTTTTGTGTTTGGTTTAAATGTCTATATAGTGGTTCCTATTGTCTGTCCTAATTTGTTTTTTTGGCTTTGTTCCTTAGTTTCTGGTATACCTGTCTATTAGTTTGTGTTTTATTTTGATGCCACGAGTCCCATGCTTTATCTCTTTGTTTTAGTAGTAGACGGGTATCTCTAGTCAGCCAGGGGCCATAGCTGGATTTAGTTATGACAGTTCTGATAGGGGAAAGATGATTTAGAATGTTTAGGAAAGCATTATTGAAATAGTCTACAACACTTTCCAGGGGGAGAGATGAGAGCATTCTCCAATTATATTGATTAAGTAGAGATATGAAGTGAGGGATTTTGAAATTCTTTATGTACCTGATTTGTTGGAGGGCAGAGAATTTTAATGGAGTCACTTAGTCTCTAATTATTAAGGTGGGAAGGTGGTCACTGAGGGTGTCTGGGAGGGAGCCTGAGAGGAAGGATTGAGATGGTCTGTTAGTAAGGATCCAGTCTAAGATGGACTCCTTTTTGATGCTTTTTCTACCCATGTTTTGGTTTTGATTAGTTGAGTGAAACCATGTAGGTTAATGTGGTCAGAGTGGTGGAGTGAGTTACAGCAAGACCAGTCGATATTAACATCACCTAGTATGATTGTTTATGGGGGAAATTTTGGGGATGTCCAGTCTAGAGTGGATTCTACTGTGTTAATGTTATTACTGGGGGGTATATAGGTAACAATTATATGTAAGTGTTTTTGAGCTGATTTTCAGTTTAGTGAACATAGTTTCTGCATTATTGAACTTGGGTTGCTCATTGGCTAACAATTCAATGATCAGGTTGTTTTTGAAGAGGCAATGCTCTGCCTCTTTTGGATATTCTGTCTTGTCTAAGAATGTTGTAACCAGATGGAACTATATCATTATTATTGTTCAGTGGTTTTAGCTAAGTCTCTGGGAGAAGGACTATGTTGGGGGAGTAGAGGGCCAGGGTAGAGTGTAGCTCTGAGATTTTGTTCAGTATGCTCCTTATGTTTATGTTTAATATAAGGTGATTTGTTGATTTGCTAGAGGAGGTTAGAATGTCATTTGTTTGGTGGTGGGGGTTGATATTATTTGCAGGGACAGCATTTGGGTGCATGTCTCCACTAAGTATGATTTGGGATTCTATTTGGGTTATAATTTTTAGGCATTTGATTATAGATGTGTTGTAATTTGAGGAATGTGGGTATTTAGTTGGTGTGGGGTTACATTGAATGTGGGAAGGTCAAAATTTGAGATGTTGTAGATAGAAGGAGATATTACTGAAAAGGCTGGTTTGTCTTGTGAATGGGTAGGCCAGGTAGGGGATTTAATCTGAAATTTTGAGTTACTGGTGCAATGGTAGGAGGTTACGTGTGAGGTGATGGTAAAGCTTATTATTAATGCAAAGGTTAGAGCCACATTTTGCTCAGACAAAGTGTTGCTATATTGTTGTGAAGTTTAAGTAGGCATATTTACAGGAGTGACTAGGAATTTAGGTGTGGCTATACTTTATGTTTATTGTAGTTAAGTGAGGGATTAGGTATGGGGCCTGAAGAGATTGTACAACATGGATATTGTGAGTGAGGTGATATGGAATGAAGGTAGATGGTGATGCAGATTGAAAGGGGTGAGAAGAGGAGTGGCTATATAGAATGAGGCTGGTGTGAGGGAGTGGCTTAGTGGAGTGGCTAGTTAAGTATAAAGCTCAGGAGCCTGGTGTGGATGGGAATGGGTGTAGGGTAGGGGAGCAGAGTGAATCAGAGTGTAGTGAAGGGCGAACGGAGCAGGAAAAGCCAGAATTCCAGGTATGTGCAAGTAGAAACAATCAATTGCACTGAACTATTGGCTTCTTAGTAGTACATTTGTTTGTCCATTAAGCTATAACCCTTTTATTTTAGATATTAGTGAGACTGCCTTGGTATGGGCAGCTGGGAACCTAAATAAATTTATATAGTAAGATGCTGTGGTTAAATAGAATGATGGAAAAAGTGAAACAAAATGTATTTAAGAAGGGAAGGGAGTCTATAGGGAAGATATAAAATTATTATAGGGACTAGAGGAAAAACTATAATCCAGTACCATGTGCAAGCTATTGTAATAATATTGGAGGAGGAAGAAATAAAGTAAAAAAACAAATCCCTGCTGCTCGCTCAGGCATTTATGTTTATTAAGTTAAGGATTATCATAAAATACAGCTTTCAAAATAACCTTTATGTGGTGAAACATACATACAATTTTGGGCTAATGAAAAGAGCAAGAGGTAAAGATAATGGTAAGAAAAAACAGAAAGAAAAATAAACAGTAACTATGTAGAAGCGCAGTGTCGTCTACTAATTAAACACGGTAGTATTATTACATGTATTTTATTCAGGTTTGTACAACATACATTACCATTTTTCAGGAAAATCTCTCAAAATTTTAATGCCTATCACTTTTAATATATCGACTTCAGCCATTAAAATACTGGGCATGACTTTCAATATTTATGGTGATCGTTTATATAAATATAACATGTGAATGTTGCATTTAAACTGTCAAATACTTAGGGCTAATTGCCATTAGTAAGAGAAGAAAGTATAAAAGAAATTCAGTCTATTCTATGCATATCATTTACAAATAGTGTGGTTTGAAATAATTCATAAATGAATTAAAATGTATGTTTCAATAATAAACTATCCTCAGGATTCAATAAACTTCATGTAGGCTTCGCTCTAAGCCTATAATGATTTTATGTATTCTTGTGATGAGCAGCAGAGCTAATTACATATGCATGCTGTGTACCATGTTTAAACAAAGAAACATGGTTCCAAAGCAACACAGACACTTGCAGACATGTGCATCCGTGTACCTATGGGCAAAATAGGTCTGCAGGATTGTGAAAAAAAGCCATTACTAGAGTTATTAATACAGTACTATATATAGTTCCAACACATTACATGAAAGTGTACACAGTGCAGAGTATTGTTGAAGTCTGTTTTAGGCATACTGAATAAAGGTTGTGTATAAATGATCATTCAGTGTACATAGACTGCATTTAAAGTAAATAGACAGGGGAAGTGTGTTTATTGAAAAGGGACATACAGATGAATTGTAGGAATAAACACAGGGGGAAAGGACAGGTGGAACATGATAATGTAGAGCAGATGAGTGCATGTCAATGAAGACAGTTGCAGCATGAACACTAATCATATAGCAACATGATACAGTATGGACTGCACAGTTATTGTATATCATGTGACTGCCACACAAGGTGACATATAGTGGAGAAGATTTGTTGTGATATAAGCATCCTGACATGAACAATGGGCAGGGCATATATCAGGGATGGTATAAACAATAGGAGTTAGGTGCATATTGTAAAGATGTGCAAAATTAGTTGCCTGAATATGAATGTAATGTTTGAGTTGGTCTCAACCATGTAGGACAAACATGCTGATGGACAACAGTTGAAAGAACCATGCATGCTTATGGACAATATCAGAAAAATACTACCAGTAATCCCATGTCTTTGACATAACATATGTGATTGTGAGTGATCATTGATGGTTCTGCAAAAACACACTTGTACAACTATTATGATTTGTCAGCAATCTCTGAGGGGAATCAAGCGCACCTTCTTCCAAATTTAACATATTTCTGAGGTGTTACACTGTTACACCTGTATTTCAAATTACAAGGAGTCCTGGATAGTTGAAAGGTTTGCATGCCACATATAAGCCACAATCCACACTTTCATGAATTTAACCCATGCCATCAATGTTGTCTATAAGCTATGTATTTACTGTTTGCATCACAGGATCATGTATCACACATGCATCTTATGTAATACCTTGGAGGAGTTTTTACACCATCATTCCCTAATGTTTATACACTGAAAAGAATAATTAGTTATGGCTGATATGTGTGGGAGCTCACTGTGGCAAAAGTGATACACTTGAATAACTCATTCCTGGAAAATGTTTTGGGAGGTACATGCAAAAGGGTGCATTATACTCAATTATTGTTGTGATGAGGGCTTAGAACAATAGAACTATAATGCCCTTTGATGTGAATGTCCTGCACACACTCAGGAGTTACATACAAAGAATCAGTCACCACCGTGGGCACATGCTGGTGGATGTTCTGCATACCATCCACCTGAGTACATACAGTAGGTTACATACCACTTGGTCTGCTCATAGGGGTGTATGTCTATATTGTAATCATCTGGTGTACTTGCTTTCATAAAGGAATTACTCCACGCATGATTTTTCTTCATCTACTGTGACCCCATGGCTGTGGCCACAAACCTTTGTGTGTGTTGATACTGTATGCATTACACCAATACCACACTTGGATTCAATGATTATCCACAATTTGAAGTCCAAAACAAAGCTGGCTGGAGAAAGGATGTGTAAGTTGATTTTGATGTCTGAGACTTAAACAATGGACAAGAAAGGATGTGTACATTGATTTTTATGTCTGGAACTTAAACAATGGACAGGAAAGGGCCTAGCATAGATCACTGGGTACAGACCTGGTCACTGGACTCTATATAGAGGTGAATCCACACAATGCAACACATTTATCTGTCATGTATGTGATCCAGTTGTCTATTCACTTGGTGAAATAGGTGTTTATGGCAATGGGAGACAGTTTGTCTGCCATACCTGACAGTGAATTTCTGTCAAATGCCTTGGGTAGGTCAATTTACACCGGATGAAAGCATTGTCATCATGCATGCCTTCTGTAACCTTCTTGAAGACAATGAACAGATGTAACAAACATGATTTAGCCTTAACAAATCAAACATGGGTTTGATACACAGTTGAGATATTACCTGTGTCCTTTTAGAGAAGGTCAATGATGACTCCTTGGCCTACCTCACAGACAAGGAGAGTCAGGATGGATCTATAAATCCATGCATCAGGTGATGCCCCCCAAGTCAGAAGGATGCATGTTGCTGTACACACTTCTGCAGGAACATAGGTTGTCTGGAGCGTGCATTAAAGTACAGATCAAACTGTGTCTGGTAAGTTAGATTTTACATCACACTATAGGCAGCCTGTGGTGTTGTCAGGGCCCATTGATTCTGTTATTAACTGTAGAGAGTGCACAGATGAGTTGAACTCCTGAGAATAAAAACTGAGTAATGTTTACATGTATACTTTGGCTAATGGACAGAGGCATCAGGGGGTGACATGTGCGACAACCTGCTATCTAGCAGATTATCTATTACCTATGATTGTGTATGTTTGATGGCATCCACACAAAGATCTGTGCTTAGTTGTGTATTACACTTAACATTTCATTTGTATTAAACTAAATGCTTTGTGAAATGACTTCCAAATACAACCTTGGTCATTCATCACATTGCACACAGTCATACAACTGTACCAATGTCAAGTACTTACATCACTTGCACAACATATGCTTATATGTGTTTCATGGGCAAGATGGGTTTGAAGGGTCTGATGTCATATCAGGACACATGAGACATCAGTTTTTTGTTGCTAATGCAGAAAATTTCCTGACACAAATGCTAATAGTCACACAATGGTGCTGCTGTCCACCTTAATCATCCTGGGGTATAGCAACAGAACTGCACATGCAATGAATTCCACAATTTTGCAATTGCATCAAACATGTGATACATTGGCTGTGTATATGACAGCATAACTGCATGTGTATGAGACAAGACATATGTGATGATGTAATCAATATGAATTAATATTGATATCTGTCACAGAACATTTAATGATGGTATGTAGACACATACACACCTTTGCTATACTACAAGTGTCACTGTGATGGCAGAATGTTAACTGTGTAGAAGGTTGATCTGTTCCACTACAACAACACATGTCCTAATACACCAAAAATATACATACAAGTGTATCACACTATGTCACTTCTCAGGAAGCATATTACTACAGATGTTATATAAGGGGCATGCACTGCAATGGCACCAATGGCCATCAATGCAGTAGCTAACCTCATAGATTGTAAGAACCTCTTGTAGCCATACTATGCATCCACACCTCAATATAGCACCTGTCAATCACAGCAACATTGTCTTGTCAACTATTCCTAAGGTCATCAGACATTACTAAGCTAATGGCCAACATCATATGATATCCTAACCATTATTATATCATGAAAACAATTCTGTATATCTATATGATGAGAGATAGGATTATTGTATGTATTTGTATACTTGTTGGATTGCACTACATCTTGCCACTGTCCATTTGGGAAATGTGCACCATAATATGACAGAATTAGCAATCACACATGCAGTGGTCTTGAGATGGCTTGCAGAGGCTCATGGAAGGACTCTGTTCCATGATATGTGTATGCATATTTGATATGAGGACATCTTCCAATCCCCTGCAGGAAGGATTTCATGTAGCTGGAGGAAAAAGGAGAATGGTGGATGCCTGGTGCTACTTGGAAGGTTCCCTAAGTGGAAGTGAAATGAAGTGTGATTCCAAAGAACACTCAGTGATCATAATGTACCACCAAACTCACACACACACATACACACACACACACACACACACACACACACACACACACACACACACACACACACACACACACACACACACACACACACATCAGTTGACTGTAGTGAGAACAGAACCCCTACTTAACTATATAAACCGAATAGAGAACTCATAACACAAGCACAAGTCTGACTTTTTACACTGCTATAAGACAATTTATAGTAGATGACATCATCATTGGATGTTTGAGAGAATATGTTCAGAGGACTGAATTAAATGGATATTTAGCCATGTACAACTATCAAAATATATGTACTACATGGGAGTGTACTTTATGACTATAGCATACACAGTTACACCTTTCTGAATAGACACAGACACCTGCACAGGTTGTCCACAGTGACATTAGAACCCCTACCTAACTAGATATACCACCTACAGAACTCAGTACTTAATGCAAGTGCCATGGCATCACTGAATGTTTGAGAAAAGATGTTGGGAGACTTGTATGAAATGGATGGGTAGCCATGTACAACTGACAAAATATTAAAGTTCTGCATGTGGCCAGACTTATAAAAGTGCAAAGTGTAGTATTTTCTGTTGTGTTGCCAATGTGCAGATATGCATTAAGAGACAGCTTTACAAAATATATGCAAACAACTGTCCACATTACAGATATTAGACAATCTGAATGTGTATTGTCTGTATAAAGATGTACTTGGTATGTAACAAATCATTTTTTTTATTTTATTCTGTAGTGTAGTTGATATATTTGTGAAGAAGTAGTGAAAGATCAAGTTTCAAGTGCATGGGTGCAGGTGACAGATGACTACAGTGTAAATATGTGTGTAAATGTGTGTGTAGTCATCAAACAGTGCCTTCCCTTTGATTGTGTTTTACATGGACTTTAAACATAAGTAATATATGGTAATCACCACTTTGTAGTGTACCACTGAGCAGCTAGTGTATGCAATTGATGACAAAGTGTTTGTACATGTGAGGTACACATTTAAACTGGTTTTCCCAATTTGTGCATAGTTAAGTAATGAGTAAATGTGAAACTCTGCTTCATTGATAACATTTTGAGTTCTATTGCTGTGGTTATGTCTGCACAAACATGTTTAGTGGAGCGGTATGGCAGTCAGTACTGTGGATAGTACTGAGTGCAACAAATATTTCTGCTGCTTGGCTGACTCTGTGGCAGCAGGTATAAGTGCATTCTTTTTAGCCCAGATGAAACAGGGTCCACATCCAGGTGAATCTAAAATTTTTAAATATATGTTTAAAATTCAATTAAATAATTCTTTATTATAATTTCACTATGTTCTTCCTTATTGTAGCGTGTCTAAGTAGCATCACGCCAAGGTAAGCACACCACTGAGGAGACATTAACAGTCTCTCGGTATTGGTGCACAATGCCAACCTCCGGGCAAACACAGAGTACAAAAAGTGAAGGGCTTCACTGGGTTGTTTTCACTTATGTGTATGGTGTGTGATTCTATTTTTTTGACCAGATTAAAGGTGTTAAAATGGGGTAGATTGGAAAGTGGTGGAATGGGGGGCAAGCAGGGGAAGAACAAAGGAAAGCAATAGAGGAATGTGCAGGAGGGAGGTAGGAAAGAACCATAGCTATCCACTTTTTCAACAGTGTAAAATGAAAATATGTACAGAATATTAGCTGAATTTGGTCTGTCACCTCAGCAAAGAGGATGACAACAATGCAATCATGTTGTATAGCCAACTGGACCAAATCAAGTGTGTTGAGAAGACACTTGTGAATTGAAGAGCTATGTATGGGATAATATTTTTTGTGGGATAGGTGCCCATTTTATACTTTTTACTGCAGTAAGAGAGAAATGTTGGGTAAGGGACGTAGACATTTCTGGGTCAGTTAAGTAGGCTAGGTGAGGATGCAGACAAACAAGGCAAGACACAGGGATGGCGAGGGACACAACAGGTTGGAGGACACCATGACTGGGTATAAGGAGGGGACATTGGATGCCCATGACTGTCAAACATGGGGACAGTGGGAATCTAGTCCTCACCAACATAACTGTCATTACTGTCCCCTTACTCTGCTGGCTGTTGGAGTACTTGATGTATTTTTCTATGAACCATAACAGACAGCATCCTCTCCATCTGGCATAGGCATGTACCAATGGTGCTGTGCACAACCTTATGCACCAAGCCTGGCAACTCCTGGTGGGTGACAAAATCCCCCCACCTCTGCCACTACTCACTGAGGGTACCACAGCACCAGCTTCCAAGGTAATGCTGCCTGATGAGCAGGGCCCAGGAAGTGCAGTGGCAGCAGAGGCAGTACTACCAGGATGGGTCCCAGATGTGCTGGGCATCAGTGCAGGTACCGGTGGATTGTGGGCAGGCTGATCCACAGTGGTTGACCTACCTCCCTTTACTGTATAGTATTTTGTGAGTTGTCAGAAATAGATGACAAGAAAATGATGTGACCACACATATAAAAATAAAAAAGAGATAAGAGTTGGGAAAAGAGAAAAAAAGAGATAATTAGTGCTATCATATTTGACAAACAATGAATTATTACAATATAAAGAATTTATTTCTACTTTTGCATTTAAGTATACTTCTTAACAATTACAAATTATAACTGATACTTGCTCAAAGTAATTCTTCTAATGTGCATATATTGCAGATATGCTTGGTCAAATTATACAGAGTAAGTTAACAGCAGGGCATTTATGCCACTTCTGTTGAAATCATTATGTAATATTTTTAAATGATTTGACTATACATTTGTTACTTGTAGTATTTGAATCCACAACATCTGACTACAGTATTAGAATTGACTCCTAAAGTTGGCTTGTGCTACAGACTGAAGCATGCATGCTTTATTTTACAGTTAAGATACGCATGGTTAATTTGTTACTATTGTATAGAAAAACAATACTTTACATGAAATAATAGTTATGCTGTGCTGCATACATACCCCTGGCTTCCATCAGTCTTTCTTAATGCTCAGCATGGGCCTCCCTATTCACCATTATATGCTGGCTGGCTATGGAATAAAAAGAAGAGAAAAGCATTATGCATACCAGTCTTGACTATATGCAGGGGTCTATCTAGTTTACATTCTCTTTGTCTGTATACTTACACGACTGTGGAATGTCAGCAGCCTTAACTTAACCAGCTAGTGTTGGAGTGTATCCTGCTTTTGCATTTTGAGGTCATTAAAATGGTGCCTGCTGTGTTCTCCAGTGTGTGGAATGCCAGTAGCACTGGAGACAGCCTTTGACAGATTATCCCATATCTCAGACGTGTATTGGGAGCCAGTACAGTCCCACTGAAATAGCCTTTGGCTGTGGCACTTTACAGGAGTCCAATAAAGATTCCGGATTCCTTGACATCCCACCTTTGAGCCCTAAATTTGATACCTTCCATTCTAAGTCTAGACATGTCTATCAGGGAAAACAACAATAGTTAACAGTGCTTTCTCACCAATGTGTGTTATTGCATTTATTACTAGTGTGCAACCCCAAACAACCATCCTGACCAAGTTTGCACAACATTAAGCAGAGATCAACAGTGGCAAAAAGAGATGAAAGCAGTTTATGAACTAAGAAGGGTAATATGACAATTAGTTTTTGCTTTGGATGCTGTTGTTCCTGTTACTTAATTTAACTTTGCAGACATTTATTGGGGGTATAAATTATATAATCTGACACATTTTTGGTGTGGCTTTACACACTGATAAAATTAATTTGTAGAATGTTAGACTTAAATGTATGCTTTAGAAACAAAACTCATTCTTTCATGTAGGGAATTGTTCATCCTTGCCACAGAAGAAGTGCTTGTTGAATATGCTCATTAATTATATATAAATACACATGACAGTGAGGGGTTAACCATGTCTGTGTGTGACCTGACAAGGTCCTGCTTTATACATTCATGTGTGCATGATTATCATTGAGGTCTGAAGGCTATCCAAGGCCAGAGAAGACAATTATAACTACAGAAACATAATATTAAGTATACCCTCTGTAACACATATAATTCATACAAGCTCCACTGCTATACATACTTATTGTTATTTATAATTATGCTAAAATGTTTGTATTTGTTTTTTTTTTTAATTGAGTAGACAAGCATTAATAAATTGGGAGTGTGCTTGATTAGAACTCAGAAACAGATAAGCAACAGTTCTATATTTTCATATGCATAATTAACTATGTGTGCTGACTGCTGCATAACTCCACTAAATGTGTTTGCATGGTGCCAAACCATACAAGATACAATGTATCTGTTTTAAAATTGACTGCTGTCTGCTTCCTGTCTGCTGATGTTCTAGACCTGCAGGTGTTGGGGAAGGTTCCTGATTGCTGTGCAACACTGCTTAGTGGGTTTGCATGATGGCAGGAAAAATGCAACAATGCACCTGTTTTGAAACTGACTTCTATCTGCTTGCTGTCTGCAGGTGTTCTGTCTGCTTTGTGTGTGGGCCATTAAGCCAGCTTTGGGTAAAGTTAAGTGATGGGCAAATGTGACAGGTAAAGCTTAACCTTGTTTTAGTCCTGTGAGCAGTGTTCATTAGGTTTCATCATAGGATCATAGGATCACAGGAGATTACTAGGTTATCAACCTAGAGGTCATTTTAAGCCTAGCCATCTCGTCCCATGTAATACCATGGAACTGTTAGTCAATATCTAAGATTGCATTTAGTGATGACTGCCTATGTCCAGGATGGTTGTGGGTGTTACCCCTGGTAAGAATTTTCGGTGTTTCATCCACTCATCCAGGTTCTTATTGAACAGTGTCATAGAGGCCATCTGTTTCACATGAATTGGTAGCCTGTTCCTAAGATGAGGTAGTGATTAGGAGAAAAATCTTTCCCTCTAGCATGTCCTATTTAAGTCACAGGACAGACTTAGGTCCCTGGAAAGGATATCCCTAGCCCAGTTTGATTTACTGATATGCAGCAAGTTCATTAGGTTTGGGTCTTGCATTGCTCTGTAGGCCAGGCATAAGTCTCCCCTTAGAAGTCTATACAACATGGAGTATAGTGACAGGGGCTTTAGTCAGTCTGTGTAAGGCATATGCTGGAGCCTCTTGATCTTTTTTGTTAGAAACCTTTGAGGTCCAGAGGGGACTAAGTCTATGTCTCCCTCCTTTTTTGTATTGAGTGAGCTGAATTTTATTGTACTGTGATCAATATTGCATGTGTCAGCCACAATCTATTTGCGACAAGAGACTTACACTATAGATAGTTAGATAGATATAGATATATGGATAGATAAATATAGCTATATAGATGTGCGTGCACATAAATGCATATAGATGCATGTATGCATGCTTGTGCGTGTGAACTAATTTCAAACTAAAACCTTCAGACATACTTTAATTGTGATACATACTGTTAGAGAAAGGGTTTCCCATAAGGTAATGTGTAGGATTGTGGAGACAGTGACAGGGTTAGGGTTAACAGACACGATTAAGGATCGACGGGGGGGGGGGGTTGAAGCTCATGTCCATCCTTTCATGTGTTCTAAATCTAAACCTAACCTCACTACTGATGCTGTTCTCAAACCTAGATAGTACTTTATGGCGAAAAAAAAACATTTCTCTAGACAGTACAATCACTGAGACACACAGACAGAGACACAAACAGACACACTCACTTGCACATGTACCTCATATAACCACTTATACATAACACTAAATCTAGCACCTGCCTAGCCTGTACTCTAGCCACTGCCTACCCCATACTTTAACCTTAACCCACAAACTCTTGCACAGACAATCCTACTAACCATCTGTATGATTCATGAACAATTTAGTGGACTAGGCTTGAAGTCTATATGATGTTTATGTGGTAGTTTGATGAGCAGCAGAGCTAATTACATTTGCGTGCTGCTCATCATGTTAACATGAACACAAGCATGTCTTCATGGCTAGGAACAGTGTTGGCAGTCTGGAAAATGTGTTGAGCAGCACAAGCACACTCACAGTAATTGCCTATGTGCAAAACTGTTAAGCATGCTCATGAGGACAGCATGAAAAGCTACATTGGGCAAATAATGCAAACTGTAGCAGGCAGGGAAAGGATTCTGAGTGTAATATGCACATAATTCAACCATACAAATACAAAATTAAGTAAGATGGGAAGAGAAATGACAAGGGCCACTACAGTAGATGAGTTACAGACAAGGACAGTATACTGAGGGCAGTGTGCACAGAAATCAAAGAGATGTATACAGAAATATGTAAGAGGGGAGGGTAAATGTTCAAATTATAGTAAGATAATAATGTCAAAGTGCTTATGTCACAAAGAAAAGTTTGTAATAAAATATTGCAATGTGTATGTCATAATAATTACTGGTGGTCACACTTCCTGAGCAAATATAGGTAAATAAAAGTAGACATGGTATTAAAGGATGTGACAGTTACACAAATAAACATTGTAACAGAGGGGTTTACATGACTTATGAATAGTATTAACATGTTAAATTGAGATTCACAAGATCAAAATATACATTTTAGGATAGTTGCATAGTGTGCATTTCAACAAATTTTGTCAGCATAACATGCTGGAAAATAGGAATGTCCTAGAAGTCACAATCTCTATTTGCAAGAATCAAACTCACCCATTCAATGCTACCACAGACCTGTGTATTAACTTTGTAGGCCACAGAAATATGCCTAGCAAATGAACAAGGAGGATCACCTTTGGAGGGAATTATGCACTTCAATATTCTAATGGTTATGCATCCCATATGTAGGTGTGTGTTGCGTTACAAATGTGGGAAAAGAGTGTGACATTCATAATACCCTTTTGTAAGGCATTCCAGCCTAACATGGTTATTGTGTGGAGACAGATGCAAACATCACACTGTGATGCAATGTATCCCCAAGAGCTGTGTATTTTCAGCATGTGCCAAGGGAGATAGCTATGAGTATTGTCACAAACAAGTTAAATGAATGTGTGAATTAAGAAAGGATTCCTGATAATGAATGTTATATCAACATGTCAGACTGATGCCAGTAAATGAATATGCTCATATGCACACAATTTTGATCAGTCCTGTATCAATGTTCTGTAATCAAGGAAGGTTTTTCTGTATGTCTGTACATATACCACCCAAGAACTGCTGCACACTAATGTACACCAGAGTACTTAATGCATGTGTCACTGTAACATTCTAACCATGACATTGGCAGAACAAATGTCTACTACCATGAAAACCAAAGCTATGTTCACATGTGTTCCTGCATCATGTCAAGGTATAAGACTGATGTGATATGATGGTTGTGTGATGTCAATATGTTCACACAAACTGAATCCCTATGCTGGAATTCATCAACAACCTGTACAACTCCTCCAACTAACAATATGGCTATTAATCATATGTGCCACAGTGGAACTGTTCTCACAGCTGTTGAATTCCACCTTTGTGAATTTATATCAGCTGTACTCCAGCTGTTGAATTCCACCTTTGTGAATTTATATCAACTGTACTTTATTTGACCATAATTTTTATCTGCTAAAATGGATGGTAGAGGCCTTGGCCACTCTGTACATACAAAGTATAGCTGTGGGGGATTACCTCATGCAAAACAATTAAGGACACAAAAGCTTACAGTTAATTAATGCTGGTTTGGACTACTTACCTAAGCACTGAGGGAATCAACACCATAGTGGCTTCAATTAATGTGCCATGGGATAAGTGCATCACCAAATGTCATATATATGGGTATATAAAAGTATTACATCATGAGTATGAGTCAAAGACTATGTGTCCCTGTAATTATTTAGAAATAACCTTGCGTCAGACAACATTACCTGATGCTAGGTAAACTGAAACATACCTGTGCTCCCCTACTATTGTTACATTGACAGTAGAACAGCAATTGTGTACAATGTGGGTATTATCCCGTATTGGAACGCATGCCTTACTTAGACAACAAGATACATTACATTATCTCATGTCCTCAGTTCTGAGGAGGCATCTCACTACAGATAGTATGAAAGGACAATTTATTCAAATGAGAGCACCAGTCTTCAATACAGCTTTTCAGAAGGAAATTTAGAATAAACTCTTGTAACAGGAAACAACATCTGTACATGAACTTAGGACATGTGGATGACAACAATTTAACAACATGTGCACTGACTGAAAGCAGTGAAATTGGGATTTGAACGATATAGCTAACATCACCAGCTAATGAAGGTTTGCTGAAACACATATGCAACTACAGATTTATTTGACAACTGTGACACTGCACATTTCAATAGTTGATATTACCACTCTCTCTCTCTCTCTCTCTCTCTATATATATATATATATATATATATATATCCTTCATATTTCTGCTAAAAAGTTGTTGCACAGTACATGCACACTATATACATCCATAGTTCTCAACCTCTTAAGAGGTCAATGTGGAACACAAACCCTGACAATGAGTGACAAGCAGGCAAAATGTGGAACACCCCATTTTCACACTGCGCGAAAATGCACCATTTCCATGGTGCCAAGCTGAAGTGGTCTTTAAAGCAAAATCAGTAAGTTGAAGTATATATGAACCATGGGTAAACACTGTACAAAAAAGCATTTAACTGAAGTCAAAAATGTACTATATAATACAGAAAACCAGTACCATAACTAAGTGTGCAATCAATAACAAATCATTCACTTATAATCAGAAAGCAAACGCAGCAATTCTGCATAACACTAAGCACTCATAGTCTAGGCACTTTTCCACTGAGCAATTCACATTTTTTAAACAATACCTCTCAAGTGTTCATTATAAGGAAAATTCCTCACGCTGAGTCTTAAAATGTCCATATTCCTTGAAGTTGCACATAGAGTCAGTTACGCAATCAGTTTTAAAACAATTTTAACAGATATTCACAGAAAATACATACTTGTAAGTATAAAGTACTTCATTTTTGCCATCCTATGAGCTCCTAGCTAAAGTTATTAGAAAGTTGTTCTGCCCTACTACAGACAGGTGCAACCCTGTAAACATAAAACATTTAAACTGCGAGAATACCCCCACCACTTAATGCACAGCATCTGTTACAAAGACATGCATCTGGAACATTTCTCCCCATACCTCTGCTGAATATTGGCTCATTCCAAGTCAGACTTTCCCAGTAAACAAATGTTAAATAAAAATAAAATAATAAAACAGCCGATAATTCCCCTATCCTTTACAGCACTAATATATTGTAGTACACAAAAGGCTTAACTGATATTCATGGTAAATAATACTGAATTGTATTACTCAGCAAAATAACTTAATATTTTTTTTATTATTATGTGAGCTTCTAGTTGAAGATATTAGTAAACTGTTCTTCCTTCATACATAGAGTAAAAACACTGGAGACAGAACAAAAAATGGATAGAATGTCCCTACCCCCTCTAAAACAAATACTAAGCTGACAGACTTTGCCTACCCGCCCCCCCACCAAATGTACTGCAGAGAACTTAGCTATCCTGTAGAACACAAACTGTAAAAATATACAAAAGCCCTACATACTGGATAATAAATGACACCCACTATAATACAAACCACAAAGTACAAAATACAAAATAACAGTCTGGAAAGAAACTTAATAGTGTTGTCAAGGATTCTAAAGACTGTTAGTCAAGACAGCATTATAAAGTTTAAAGACTTGATGTAAAATTCTATGACATTGGTAAAGGTTGTATTACAAAAAGAAAAGAAACAAAATGACATGAGTATTGAAGTTTTGGGGGTGCATGTCAATGCTGAACAGTTTGTTTATAAGATGAACTTTTTAACTAGATTAAAGTAATATTTAAAATTCTCCATATTTTTGTCTTTTTATAACCCCATTATATTAACTTTATCTAAAATTTATGAACAAAGAAGTGAAGAGGTATTAAGCAAAACGAGTTATATGAGAGTATAAATTAGATGCCATCAGAGTAAATTAATGCAAAATGCACATTAGCGCAAGAAAGCCACAGAAGTTATCCCTCCCCTAACCAAACCAAACCACACACACACACACACACACACACACACACACACACACACACACACACACACACACACACACACAGTTTTCTTTTTTTTTTTAATAATTAGCATCCGTCTTTACTAGTAAAGTATTACTTCATGGATGGTCTGACTGGGGTCTCCAAGCACTGACCCTCACTAACTTGCAATACAAGTCTTCAATGGACCCAGCATTTTCTTCTTCCTCCCCACAAGTTGCTGGTTCTGCCAAGTTGAAGTAAGGTGGATGCAGACTATAGCCAGGGACCCCATCACTGTTCCGTGGCAGCTCTTGACTGCCTACCAGTGTCCAAAGCAACAGGTGGAAAAGGGAAATCTGCCAAAAAAGCATCGATAATACTGGAGTCCCTCTCTTAATCCTAGTGAAGGCTCTCCTTATGTGCCTGCACTCAGCACTGCACCTCATCTCACAATGTGCATGCACTGTATACTAGTTCCTGCGCTGGTGCCTTACATCCACAAAGAAAAGTAAAGTGCTCCCAGCAATACATCTCAGAGGCACAAAAACTGTCACCTGGAAGTCTCTCACTGATTTCTGCTTCTCCTGGTTGGATCAGTAATCAATCTCTGATTGGCTCATATTACCTGTATGCTATTTTTGTGGTATATGAGCCAATCAAAATGTGCAAAGCGGAACCAACACTCTTAATGCGGAACCACAGAACTTTGTGAGTTCTGTGCCTTAAATGTGGCACGTTCCGCATAATCCAGAGCACTTGGCAGCTCAGTATACATCATATATCTAGTGCAGCCTGTTCAGGACAGTAAGAGGAAGAAACAGACACTCACACATGACAGCACTTCTTTTATTCAAACATACTCCCTATATATACTGAACAAATCTACAAATAAGTATATTATACACCCATGCCACAGAAGAATTCTGACTGCATGTGAGATATGTGAAATCTTGTAAAGGATGACCTCATCTATGTCATGCAAAGGAAATGCATGTGGAAAAATGACCTACAACTGTATGGAATTCTAAATGTTTTCAGTACTAAGAAGTGTAATGTGAGAGGGTAAGTTGTAGAGGATGACATCAGCATTGTGTTGCAGAGAAGATAATGTTGGGAGAAGTGTCTGACATTGATATGGACTCACCCTGCAATGTAAAATTTACTCTAGGCTACAATTTTATTGAGACCAGCAGTAGATCAGGTCATATTTACAAATCTCCATACATGCACATAAACACACACACACACACACACACACACACACACACACACACACACACACACACACACACTCACACAATTCGACTGTTATGAGATTGGAATTTCCTACCTATCTAGCTATGCAATCTAGAGGTCACAACACTTAATGCAAGTGCCAACACATAAGTCTGACTTTTGTACTGAAAGTCACTTTATGGAGGATGACATCAGTGTTGTGTAACAGAAGATGATGTTGGGAGAAGAGTCTGCCATTGATGTGGACTCACCCTACAGTGTAAAAGCTACTACTTCACACCTTTGAAGGGACAGTGATACCCTATTCGGCCAATGGAAGATGTAGTTTTTTTCTTCAGCAAAGTAATGTCAATCTGAAAATGCCATCACATGAGATTTACATCCATCAGCCTAATGAACAGTCAACTGTACACAGAGGTGAGAAAGAAGGGGTGAAGATAGAGACATATATAGGATGATGTTATGGGTCATTAATGAACATCTTTATAGAGTGTCCTCAGTATTCATCTGTCATGCTCTGTATCAGTAACTCTTGGTTCTGGGGATCAAGAAGCTGTAGGACAGGCAAAACCTGTTGAAGATGAGTTGAGTAAGGGCGGTTTACTAAATCTTCCTTATGATCATCAATTTGTTGGCAAATGCTTAATTGAATAAAAGAAATAAGATATGTGTCATGAAACATGTCATAGAAGTACAATATTATAGTAAGAAATAATGTGACATACATCTAGAATTGAACCCTTGCTGCTATGGTCAAAAAATTATCCTTCAGACAACTGATTTATTTCAGCACTCCACAGCGGATGTTGCACTTGGCTACATACAATAGTCAAAAAACTGTTGGAGTACTATTGGCAATGATTTCCTTTACTCTGCCTTTAGTCTGTATTCCAATAGCACAGCATGTTTAATCACCTTTGTGTGAGGACTGCTATACAACTGCAGGTGACAGCAACAACTGAATAGGTTTTGCCATAGGACATGAACAGCCACTCACCATCACTCAGCACTGGCACATGATGCCAATGTCCATGCAAATGCTGAAAGAAAAAAGTGAGGGATTTCTTATGGGTCATTTTTGTCCATGTGTGTTGTGTGTGATTCTAATTTTTGACCAGATTAAAAGTGTGAAAAATGGGTTGACAGGAAAGTGGTGAAATGGAGGTTGGTTGCAGCAAGCACAGGGGAGGACATGGGAAAGAATAGGAATTTGTAAGAAGGTAGTAGGGGAGAACCACAGCTGTCCACTTCTTCACAACACGAATGTAGAAGTGCAGACAGAATTTTCTGTATTTGGACTATCACCACACAGTGGTTTAGTGACAACAGAATAATGTTATACAACCAATTTTTTTCCAAATGGTGAAGTGGAGAGCTATGTATGGGTCATTTTTTTTGTGGGACAACTGCTCATTTTTTACTTTTTTTACTTTTTCAGACAGAGGAACATTGGGGGTGGGCTTAAGGATGTGAGGGTCAGGTAGGAATGTTAGGTGAGGAAGCAGGAGCAGACATACAGGAAAAACAAGACAGACAAGGATGGTGATAGACACAAAAAAATGTGGGACACCATGATTGGGAATATTTAGGGGACATTGGACGTGCACTTATGTTAAGTCTGAAAAGAATGAGAATCTTGTCCTCACCCTGAGAACTGTCATCACTGTCTCCTGTCTCAGTTTCCTTTGTCAATGCTTGATGTGGCATCATTTTGACAATATGACCTTTTCTACATGGCTGATTCGAGCAACAAGGCCCCTTTCCATTATATACTCCACCATCCCTGTCAACTCTTTGTGGCTTACAAAATCACCACTTCCAATACTGCTACTCCCAGAGGGTATCTGTGCCCCAGCTGTTGAGATATATCTATCTGATGTGGCTGGGCCAGGTACGGCAGGTGTTACAGAGGCAGTGCTGACAACTTGGGTCCTTGAAATGATGGATGTTGGTGCTGCAAAATGTGGAGGGATGCGGGGCTGATCCTCAGTGGTTGATATAGCTCTCTGTGCCACATGTCAGTTCTGTAATCAGAAATGTATGACAACAGAACATTTTTAAGACATAAAATACTCCCCACCCCACCAAAAAAAATGAGAAAAAAAGGTGGAGTGAGACAAAAGTTAGAGCACTAGATCCATGGCATATCATGTCTATACACCTTTGCACATCCAGGAATGATGGGAAGGTACCATTAATCAATTCCACTGCTATGATATCATAAATACAGCCATTTGTTTCAGTGCTGCTATATCGCATACGATTGCAATACTGATGCATATGTACCTTGGGCCACTCTGAGGAAAGTTAACCTCTCTGGTGCACCTCCCTTTTTGCTCCATGTCTTCAGCAGCTGTACAACAGAGAAGAAGAGGCACAAAAGCATTTTGAATAACAGTTTTGTCTGTGTCCTGCATTCTATATCATGTAATACTGATGGGTCAGCATACATACACAGCTAATGGATGTCAGCAGTCCTAAATTCATCCTCCCATCAGCTAAAGAGGTCCTTCTGGCATCATTACAGGTCACTATAGTGGTGAGGACAATTATCTTTGGGATACCAGTTGCACTGCAGACAGCCTTGGCTAATCTGTTCCAATCTTCAGTCTTATATTGAGACCAAGTGTAGTCCCCTGCAGTGGTTGTAGTGCTTCATGAGGAGTATCACACAAATCCTGGATCCCCTCAACTCAGCACCCCACCACTGTGCTCTAAATTGAGCAGCAGCATCTCCCACACCAGCCATGCCTGCAGACATCAAGCAGCAACTCAAGTCTGAATTGGCACCAATTTCCAGTTTTGTATTAAACAACTAGTGCATAAATATGCACAGCTATGCCAAACGCATTTGCACAATGGAAAACACAGAGTGGCATTTGCAAACATAGAGGCAGGTATTTTGTTAAAGAGCAATGAAGATGTGAATGATGGCAGTGAGATTTGCTATGTGAGATGGTCAACCTATTCACACTTTTTCATATGGTCATCACTGGCAGGCTTAATGGCTTGGATTGTTATCATTGGTGCTTTGGAGTTTGTTCCCACTGTAGATTTGATCTGGGACACTCCCCCCAGTCCCATCTCTTTACCTCATTTTACCTAATAGACTCCTTCTACACTTGTTTTGAGTAATTTTTAATTAAATTGCATTTTTTAAACAGTTTGGTCTAACATTGCTACAAACTCAAGTGTGCTAGCTTTCACTGCATTTGAATTGTTTTCACTGCTGTTTTAGCTACTTTTCTGTATACATATATATATATATATATATATATACATATATATATATATATATATATATATATATATATATATATATATATATATACCTTTCCTGTAACTAGTGTAGTCCACATTCAGATTTTCTGTATCCAGGACTGTATGTAAGCTTCTGAGCCCCACCAAGCTTTCTGTGTTGGAAGGAAGCCTTCTAGCTTATCAGTGGGAGTGGTGAGCACTAGATAACCTATCTACCACATAAGGAGTGGTTCTGGCTCAGAAATTGTAGTTAATGGCTGTTTGGGTAGTTTTTCCATCTCTCTCAACTTTCTGATTTAAAAGCCCACATTTGCACTTGTTTCCCCCTTTCCTGTAACTAGTTTAGTCCAGATACAGATTCTTAGTTTTAGCACTTGAATTTGCTTATTCATGATCAGCACTTGTTCTGAACTTGTAAGCACTAAATATCCTACTAATTACTACAGCACTCAACCTTCCTCATTACCTAGAGGAAAACAGTTTTGTACTTACTTTCCTCACTTGCTTAGAGAAAAAAAGTTCTTGAACTCACTTTCCTCACTTATCTAGAAGAAAATAGTTTTTTATTCAGGCACGTCCAAGAGTCAGTTCCCAGTGTTCTCTCCTGTCTATCTGATGAATCTGGGCATCTTGGGGCAATGTAGAAATTGCCTCATGTACACAGGGAACACTCTCCTCCTACCACCCAACACTACAACCTGTGAGAGATGCACTTATCTAGCCAAACTGGAGGTAAAGCTCTCTCCAATCAAGACTGAACTTGACAGATAAGAGGAGAAGGTAAACACTTGCACCACACCACACTCATCACATAGTCTCACTAAATCTACACCATCAAAATCCACACATAGAAACACAAAAACATTCGCTGAGGCTCTCAGTAATAATCTGCTCAAGCAACAGAGACCTCCAAAGCAGAAATGCAAGCAACCTCCACCCCCAACACAACCCAAATGGCACGTAGCCCGCAGACTCAGTTTGCCACTCAACCACAGCCAATAAGGCAAAACAACGTTTCCAACACACTAGTCATAGGTGACTCTATAGTCAGGCACACTGATGTCCCACTCACCAGGCTAAACAAGGAGAAGGTTACTGTCAGCTTCCTGTTGGGTGCCAGGATCCACCACATAACCCACGCACTCAGGTCACTCCACAACAAGTACAAATATGACTCTGTCATTGTCCATGTTGGTGTGAACGACCTGAGACGTACCTCCCTGGACTACATGAAAAGAGACACGGAAGAGCTCTCCGATCTTGTAGCCCAGGCAGGTATGACCCTAGTCCTGAGTAGTATTCTGCCATCACCTAGAATGATGCCCGCAGTACAAGGACAAAATGACTGACTTCAACAATTGGCTAAACTTCTGGTGCCATTCTAAAGGGATCCAGTATCTGTCTGCCTGGGATGACATGGTCGACAGACAATGATGCTTTGCCAGAGATGGTCTGCACCTGTCACCCATGGGATTCTGGATACTGGCTAAGGTTCTTGCCACCCCTATAGTGCCTCTTTTAGGCAAGGTTCAAATGACAAATTCACCACCGTAACAGGAACAGGTAAGTAAAAACTGAGGGTGATGCTACTCAATGCTAGAAGCCTAAATCTCAAAATGCACTCACTCTAAGCACTCCTTAAAATGGAGAACATTGATATCTGTGCAGTGACTGAGACTTGGGTCAAGCTCCAGAGAGCACCCCTGCACTACCAGGCTATAACTCATACCACACTTTTTGGCCATGTAACCTGGACCGGAACACCAAAGGCGGAGGTGTGTCCATATTCATTAAGGATATCCACACCTCCAGGCTAGTTGCTCATCATAATTCAGCCATGGTTATCCAAGTGCAACTAACTCTGGGCAAAACTGCAATCCAGATTGTAGCTTGCTACACATCTCCCACCATGTCCCAGGATTCCCACTTGTCTTTTCTTGATGTACTGGAAAATATTAGGGTTCAGCTAAACACCCTAATAATGGACTATTTCAACTACCCCACCATTAACTGGGAAAACTACTCATATGCCAACTCCTTTGCTTACCGCTTTCTGGAATTCATAAACTCCAATGCCCTGGATCAACTTATCCACACCACCACCAGGGGCAACAATATCCTAGATCTAGTCATTACCAACATGAGTGACTGGTGTTCCGCACCTGAAGTCAATGCCTCATTGGTCCGATCCGACCATAAGCTAATTACCCTAGATATCCACATCCTGCACCCACCCCCCATTAAGAAAAGCATGGTAAAAAATTTCTCCAAAGCCAAATTCATGCTTCTTAAGACAGAAGTGGTGAACTTCATGACACCCATGCAGATGGACAATACAGTTATGACTACTAAATCATACACAATTGCACTTTATAAGCACTTACATAAGTGCATGGATCATGCTATCCCAAACAGAACCAAAATGCTATCCTCCAAAAAAGGAAGTAAATTTGGTGGTCCCCTGCCATAAACAAGCTGTACAACAGAAGGAAGAAACTGTTGCAAAAGAGAGTAAAATCCAGTAAGTGGAGGAGCTCCCTGGTCAGCCTCAGTAAGAAGCTGCAATCCCTGATAAAATCCTCCAAAGCTAGTTACAAAAACAAAATCACCACTGATTTTAAAAATAACCACAATGCATTCTATAGCTATGTCAAGAATCTCAATGGCAACACTCAGATCTGCTCTGAGTTACAGCAAAATGGCACTAAATATACAGACCCAACTGATATTGCCAACATCCTGGCAGATAGGTTCAGTGCTAATTTTACCCCCCTCTCACCGCTTAAAGAGCCAATCTCTATACCGGAAGGATGCAAAGTTTCTGTAATCACGGCTGCACAGGTAAAAAACACACTCTCCAAAGCCAAGAACACAGCATCCATGGGACCAGACAACATCCCAGGCTGAGTTCTACATGAAGTACAGAATGAACTGGCACCCCACCTAAGTACCATATTCAATCATAGACTCACCTCAGGCTTTGTGCCTGCTGAATGGTTCACAGTGACGGTTATCCCACTCCACAAGGGGGAGCCACCCGCCCCATTAGCCTGACGAGCCTGGTCTGCAAGACAATGGAATGTATCATCATGGAACTTATAAACAAAGACATTGGTAATCTCCACACTCTGGACCCCACCCAGTTCAGGTTTGTAAAAGGCAGATCTTGTCTCCTAAACTTGATAGACATCTTTGAAGCAGTCATCAAAGCTGTAGACAAGGGTAAGGTGGTTCACACAGCCTATCTAGATCTTGCCAAGGCTTTTGACACCATCCACCACTCTGGAATTATAGATAAACTCACTAAACTAGGTATAAATCCCTCGGTCACAAGATGGGTTGCCAACTGGCTCACTGACAGAACCCACACTGTGAAATTAGCAGACTCCAAATCCGACTTCAGACCAGTGACAAGTGTAGTACCGCAGGGTTCAGTCCTGGGTCCTCTCCTGTTTGGTATATACTTCTCTAAAGTACAGGCTAACACAGAAGGTCTTTGGCTAATCAAGTCCACAGATGACTGCAAACTAGGAGCCATAATTGAAACTCCTAACGATGTGGACATCCTACAAAAGGGCCTCACTGAGACAGATGCCTGGTGTCAAAGCCATGGCCTCAAGCTCAATGCCAAAAAGTGCATTGTAATCCTTTTTGGTAAAAACTCTTTACCCATGAACAACAACATTGGTGGTAGTATACTTAACACTGAAAGTGTGATAAGAGACCTTGGGACACAGGGGGACCGTAGTCTCTCCTTTGATAATCACATCACCACAGTAGTTAGGAAATCCTTCTATGTGGCATACCTAATCACAAAAGGTTTCTCATCCAGAAGAAAAAGAGGTCATTGTTCCCCTCTACTCATCACTCATTAGATCCATTATAGAGTACAACGCCCCTTTTGGTATGTACCTCACAAGACATCTACAACAACTGGAAAGGCCGCATAAATATTTCACAAAGAAAATTACTGGCCTCAAACAGATGCCCTACGCAGACCGTCTCAAAAAACTACAGCTTTACTCCATCGCATATCGCCTACTCAGAGGTGATCTCTACCTAACATACAAAGTTATGTCAAACCCAGAGCTGTTGGACATGCTCCACTTAAAGAAATCCCAATCCCTCTGAGCTACATGCTCTAGGGACCTAAACCTTGTCACCACAATAAACAGAACATGCCAGAGGGATAGATTCCTGTCCCAGAGACATCCCATACTCTGGAATAATCTACCTATCTATATCAAACAAAGCTCTTCATTAGCACTCTTCAAGAAAAATCTTGATGATTGGATGGGAAATAGGAAATTCACCCGGGGGATTACCTCTGTGGCTCTGCTCAACAGTGGCACAGGAAAATAATTTTATTGGGTGGCAAAAGACAGGGTACTTTTTTTGCTGGGCTTGTATAGGCCCCAGGGCCGATAGCCTAGTACGTACCTATGAACCTATGAATAGGATGTACATAACATTCTGGAATTACTGTATAAAGTTAGTTGACCAATGTAGAAATCAAACCTAAGGAAGAAATAATGCATAACTTTCAGTCAAAGTGATTATTTGTCAGTGCTACAGAATTCCCTTCAAAATATGTTAATTACAGATAAACTTCATTCAGTATGAATCGACATATACATCAGATAGGCCTGTATGTGTGTGACTTTAGGAAGTCCTTTGAAATGCACTCCTATGAGAGAAGCAGCATTACTATATGCAAATATATGTCAGATGGATAGACTTTCATGAGCTGGATAATATAGGTTGAGGTATGATGCATGCATACACATTCTGTACTAAACATAGACTTGGGCTATGTGAGGAGAGAAGTTGAGTTTAACTTAAGTATTCTGCCCATAATATATATGTGAGAGTATTTTTAATTAATTATAATTATCCTTCTTAAACAATTACACACTCACATATTCAACTTTGTTTCACAGCTAAATCATTTATGAGACATGCTACTTAGAAAAAATTAGTTATCAAAGCATTAATAAGACTTTTCTTGCAATAAACATAATCATGATAGTCATTTCTATGAAGTGTTACCTTCCTAATCAAAGTGCTGTTAGAACTTGCATTCTGATACCCTTTGTAAAAATAAGTGGTAATTGGATTTAAACTCTGGATCACCTATGCTCTGTCTGTAAAGTCAGTGCACTTATACCTTGTGTGTGACATTTACACAGCTGACGGATGTTCTCCTTTCAGTACTGTCCAGAGTGCTGATATCTATGCATTGCCAATGAGCCTAATTGTTGCTACAGAAGGCTTCCTAAATAGATTTTTGGATGTTTTTCCTTAAACAAGTAAGCTTGATTGTGTACCACCTGCCAGTGAGCTCGTGCACAAGGTAGGAAACCAAAAAAAAAAAAAGCATATGAAGTTCTGATGAAAGTAAGTCTTAAATCGTCAGCAATAAATTTTGCATTCCCTTCACACATTATGGATTTGTACTCCAAAACAACTCATTACGGGTCTAAAGTCATTGCATTCACATCTTCTGCTACAGAAAGACACATGAAATGAAAGTGTTCAGTCTTTCCTTCAAATGTGAGCCCTGTTTGTGCTCTGGTAAGGAGAAATTACACACAAACAAAAAATGTATATAAAAATGTTTACTTCTCATATGCAAATATTCCAAGCAGCATTTAACTTCAAGCTAGATTCAAACCCTGAATGCTCTTTCCTGTTTCTTCAAAATAATTTCATTTAACCCATGTGCTACAATGATACTTAGATGCAATCTAGAATTTCTTCTTTTACTACTGCTCAGGCTGCTGTTGCAAAGTGCACCTGTGCCACTGTTAAATATGCCACTGATGTTATGACAAATAAATTTCATAACAAATACAAAAAGAAAAAGAACACCTACTACACACCAAAGTCCTTTGCAGAAAACAAAGAAAATTGTAGAAACAATACCAAAAATACAGCAAAGGTAAGGCTCCAGGTTCCAGGTTCCAAGAAATTGTAAAAAATTCACTGAATCCAAATATCTTGTGCAGCCACAACTTTAATGAACACACAAGCGCTTTCGCATATAGCTTCATCAAGTATATACATAAACTAAAAAGACCACTTATATACTTAGCAACATCACATGACATCAATTAAATTTAAAAGTATCTAGATTTAAAAATATATACATATAAAAGTCAATCTAAATATATTTTTTGATAAAAATATAAAAATTCATATAAAAATCATACAAGTAAATTACCTGATTAAGAGCAATGAAAAACTGTATTATATACAAGCATTCATCTACGTAACTTTCTGTTATATAAAAGTGGTTTAATAGGGACACAGTCATTAAGGCCATGTCCAAAGTTGGCTCTGAGTCTCACTATCCATTGTGCTTCTAATTAGGTCCCAGATGGAAGAATTAGAAGCACAATTTCCTAAATCTGTGTGTATTACACCATGATCATATGCTCAGAAAATATTCATTAATTCAATCAGATAGCACATTATCTGGATCTGAATCCTCAGTTCAGTGCAATAACAACACATACATACTCATTTGTGTTTTTTTATCCCTGTTTGCCAGCAAGATATAATCAGAAAATACTCTTTTCTCATTTACTTGAACATGTGTCGATCAATATGATATTTACAAATACTTTACACTAATAATACCCCACACCATATTAATGCTGGTTGCCAACAATGCCAGCTAATTCTTGTTTTATTTTCTAAGCATCTTCTCTTCATCTCAGCTGAATTGCAGAAATGCAATGCCATGGGCATTTATTTGCATCTTTGTTTCAATTTGTAGCTGATCATCATTTCAGACAGATTTTAAACAGAAGATGGGCAGTGTGCTGTAAATACAAGAATATCAGCGTTTTTAGGTTGTTCTCATAGCTCTCAGGATGCTTACACTTTTTATTGTAAATTTGTTTATTTATTTATTTAATTATTTATTTATTTATTTTTGTTGACCGGGCTGGTCTAGCTGGATACATATCCATTTTCAGCAGAGGCCCGGGGAGAAAAGCTCCATGTACAAATTCATTAAGGTATTAAAAACTTAACAAAAAAAAAGACTAGCTACAATTATACAGCATAACAAGTACAGAAGTTAGTATTGTGAACACTGTACAGAGACAGAGTAGATATAGCATAATCATATTTTAATTCTACAGAGGGGTTGCAAATACAATCATGCAACAGTTAACATAATTAAGCATCAATATTCATTTGAGAGACAAGAAACTTTATGTTGCATGATATACACCTTTGAGAGAAGAATCAATTCAGTATTGCTTGTTGTTGTAGTCAGAGCAATCATTAACACTTGCAAACCATTAGCAGCTAACAATCATTGCTCCTCCATGCAGACCTACTTTTCCATCAGTGATTGAGGTGTCTACACCCAGATGTGGTAGGCCATGGAGTTATTGTCCTGGACAATAGTCATGAAGATAGCTCATTCAGCAGACATCGCTCACATCAGGTAGCACCCCCACTTTAAGCAGGGAATGTGGAAATGGCAGTGCAACTCCTGGCAGAGACAGTTCACATAGTCATGAGTGACATCACTGAACTAACAGTTCTACCATGCATGGCTCACATCTGTCCAACATGGCAGGATGTAGTCCTAGCACAGAGCTTGACTGTGTTCATGTTTTCTAGAATAATGGACATCTTATCATATGAAATTTCTAGATATTTCTGATTTAGATTTTTCAACTGTGTGCTTGCAGTGTTATCATTGGATTTAAGGTTTCATTTTACTTTATCAATTTCAGCTTGGAGAGTTTTTAATTCTTTATCTCATTCCTTTCTTTTACAAATATACCACTTCTTTACGTTACCATGTAAGTAAGCTTTAAATGTGACCCATAGTATGACATCAGAGACCTCGCCATTACTGTTAAGTTCCAAAAATTAATTTATTTCTTTTAATAACCATTCATTAAAGCCTTTTATTTTAGTTATACATTCCCTGAGTCTTTGGCAGGAAATTAAATTGTTTAGACTTAAAGTTAATTTAAATGTAATAGCATTTTGGTCAGATAAGGAATATGAAACTTTTAGTACTTGGTCTACTTTGGAGTGTAACGCGTAGGATACCAATACTTTATCAATATTGGTTTGAGTCCAAATCTAAAAGAATAGTGAGTATATTTTAAAGAACTATGTAGTTTTAAATCTGATATGTCTCTCATATATATTGTATCAGTATAATGATTTAAATGTTTCACTACTGAAGATAGTCTGATTTGTTTAACATCTGTAGTGTCTTTGTTTGAAAGGTCTAGTCAAAATCACCAGCTATCAACAATTCTCATTTAGAGTATAGTGTTATAATATCTATGTATTATTAACTGTTTAGAACCAATCCCTGGGATCCAATAGGTATTTATAAGGGTATAGTATTTTTTATCAGTTTCTACTTCCACCAATCCCAGCATACCATTTTTGTCAGAACAGGAATCCACTATTTTAGGTAGACCTGACACTTTTTTCCCAGAGAATAAGAACACCTCTTATTTTGAACCAAAATGAGAGCCAATTAAAACTGAATAATCTTTTAACAATTGTTTGTGTCTTTCGGCTTTTCCCAGATAGGGGTCGCCACAGCGGAACTCCGGTCCGATTATGATTGGCAGTTGATTTTTAAGTACCGGCTTGCTAGGCCTGATGCACAACCTTCAATGAAGGTATGCCCATTCACGCATGTCTCCACGGAGAAGACGGTCTAGCTGAGAATTGAAACGGACAGCGTCTTACTGTGAGGCGACAACACTACCACAGCACCACCACCACCACGGGTGAATAATCTTTTAACAATAATTTATTTAAATCTTTAGTCAATAAATGAGTTTTCCGATTTCCTCTAAAAAAAACAATGCCTGCTTTATGTAGAGTTAAATACTTATTTAAACTACCCATCTTAAAGGGTTATTTAACCCATTTATATTTAATGAAAAGCATTTATATGCTGGCATCTATTAGTACAATAGGTATAGAAACTGCTATGAAATTATTTAGTGCATTAAGCATTACACTAACAAAAGAACAACTTGTAATGGACAAACACAATAAGGATGATGAGAAAAATTCAGAATTAAAAACATGTTTAACCTCCAATATGGAATAAAGTATTCCAGGCTTGATGAAAAGTTCATACAAGCCACTTACTAACAACACCATAACACAACCAATCACATTGTTGCTACTATTTTACTTACATAAACTGATATTTTCTAAATAAACATTTTACATGTTTTAAGAAGATGTTAAATTAGTATAAAACAAACCAAAAAAAACCTGCACAACAAGGTTAATATATAATAAGACCTATTAAACACAAAGAACTTTAACTATTAATTTATAATAATTAGCATTAATTATACACATTAATGTATATATTAACTATCATATTGAAGATATGCTCAGACCATTCTTAATACTTGAAATGTTTATATGAATTAAGAACCTCTGTGTTATGAGTAAATTATGTATTTTTAACGTACATGTGCCTGTAATTTAACAAGAATAATACTTGTATCCTATATGTACAATATTGTATAACAAACATATTACCTGTATTTATTGCACTTTATAAAATGGTTATGAACTGATACCTATATTAACATTTTTCCTAAGTAAATTGCTTACATTTCCACCACATTCACTCCAAAAACCTCATCACTGATTACAAATTCTCATCTAATTTCCCACATGGACTAGAAGCTTATAAAACAGCCTGCATAGATTTTGGCTATTTACATTCATATTTACTATCTAACAAGGCTGAATTATAAACAGACTGCTAATGTCTGTATTTTAGGCAGAAGTATGTTACCTTAATGAAATTCCATTTGTTTTCCAACTTATGTTATTCCTCTATTCCCTATATAAAACACATATCTGAGTCTTCTGACTAATAAAATGGTGCTACAGCATTATCGAGTATGAACAAATGCTTTAACTAGGGATAATATTCATTAAAAATGTTAGAATTACATTAAAAAATTAATGTACCAGCTACAGAGGGAATAGAACACTCAGTAGTAATGTTAAAAACAGTTAACACAAATTTCTACTCAATTATTCAGTAGGAAAATAGACTCAAAAGAAAGTCTTTAAATACAGAGGGCTCATGGACACATTCTGCAAGCCACACTTATACTGAAAGTTTTTTTTTAACATCAAATAAGCAAGGGAAAGTTATGCAGCCTTTAAAAACACGCCAGTGCACAAGTTTAACTATATCCCCCACTGTCAGCAACACTATATGTAAATACTGTGTTAAATATTGAAAATTAAAGTAGTAAAGAGTTTTAACATTCCCTTCCACACACCTACATTTTCAAACAGTCAAACCAGCCCCCAAACCAGAGTTAAATAAGCTTTTTATGATAAACTTTACTCCATCTGGTGGAGAAGCTGCAATATTACAATAGCAGAGAGACTAATACTTGTAAACTGAAAATAATGTAAGGAAAATAGAAAAGTATTACCTTTTAGGTGATTTCATTTAAAAGATGTTTCAGAAACAGCCTATTTTAAGACAAACAAAATATAAATAACTAGCAGGTAGTTTTATTTGTCTCTGAACTTGAACTTTTTTGTTCTCTTTAACTGTCCAGTCATTCCTTGTAGACTGTCTTTTAAAGAATACATCCAGGTCCATATCATCAATAAAATTAAGTAAAATATTTTTCTGGAGGAAGGAAACTGCATATTCTAAGGAATCAAATGTTTTTCCCCCCGCTAAGAATAATCTTAGTTTGCAGGTTAGATTAGGTGAGTGTTTATTCTGGCTTTCTTCAGTGATTTTTAACAGAGGAATGCAAGCTTTTCTTTTTAAAACCACCAGAGAGGAATAGTCATTGTCAAATCTAATGAAAGAATCACCAAGTTTTATGGATGAAGCAGACCAGGCTGTTTTCAAAACTAGATCCTTGTCTTGACTAGAAATAAATTTGACTACTATAGATCTTGGATTTGACAGTTTGTTACTTGGGGTTATTACAGACAAAGATCTATGAGCCCTCTTTATGCCAAATGACAAGGCTTCAGAAAGGTGTAATGTTTTAGGGAGATAAGCAAATAAGAAGTTTACCATGTTATATCCTTCTAGCTCAAGGATTCCTTAAATCCAGATGTTGCTCCACCTAGACCTATTCTTCAAGTCATCACTTTTTTTCAAGAACTTGTTTTTTTTGAAGAACAAAATTAGTGTTATGTTCTCCTTCTGTAAGTCTGCTGTCCATGTCAGTGATAGAATCCTCCATAGCAGATATCTGGAATGTCTGTTGTTTCACTACTTCCTTGATTAATTCAATCTCCTTTGTAAAATCTTCTTTTATTTTGTCTACTTTGGAGTCCAGGTCTTGTATACTACAAAGGATAGACTGTACCTCTTTCTTCACTAAATCTTCTTGTGAAACTACTTTAGAGTAGTGCATCTTCCTTTGGTAAATCTTTATCTTGAAGGTTTGACAGGAAAATATTTGATATGTAAATTATTTTTTCCACCTAAATGTTCCAAGAAGTTTTCACCATGCTATCTCAGCTTATTTGAATGACTTTTCATGAAAATGACAATTTAATCCTATCAAGAATGTATAGGAGAAGCAGAGCAAAATTTCTGTGCTGTTAACTGCTTGCTATCTTGGTCATGCCCTCTCTACCTCATTTATTTTCGACAGATAAAATACTTGTATCCTTTAGTTCATCTTTAATCTTTAGAGCTAAGCATTTATCCATTTTCTTCCATCTTTAAAACCAAAAGTTCTGTAAATTAATTAAACCCTTCTCTTCCAGTGTATTTTCTAATTCTACTATCTAGGACTTCAGCTTCAGTATTTCCCTTATTTTCTCTCTGGATTTTTGCCAAACATTATCTCCAGTTTCCAAATTTCTTTGTACAAATTTTAACTGTTCTTCCCATTTACTAATGTTATCAACCTATATTCCAATATCCATTCAGACTCATAATACATTCTCAAAGCACATTTCAAGGCATCCTGCCGAGCCCTCAGTGTCATATATTCAAGTTTATTTTTGCTATCTTATTCTAAACATTCTCCTCTAAACTGACATCCTTTCAGATTATCTGCTTGTCCCATAACTATGGTTTCCATCTCCATTTTTTTAGTGAACTCTTCTTCAGATTGAGTCTCAAACATATACACACATGGCCATAATACAATAAAAATCTTTCATCTATTTGGACTTCTGTTACATGCCGTAGCCATTTACCCCTTACCAAAACTTTGTTCAATATGCTGATCTTCCTGTTTTCAAGCCTAGAAAATGTAAATACTATATCCTCTGGGTACTGTTGCCTCCACATGTCTGTTTACCCTTCTTGCAGTTCCCACTCTGCTAGAACTTTCCAGGTTTTTATGTTCCTCTCTCTGTGATCAAGCAATTTATCTTTTTTCCAGTCTACCACAGTGTTAAAATCTCCCTCATTAATTTATTACATTCAGACATTGTCATTTTCCTTTGTACATAAAAGTTCTGAAAAACTTCAATTAAGTCTTCATTACATCTATAAATTTTACCTATTTTCAAGTCCTGACTCATTAAATTTAGGCTGCAATGACCCATCTTCCCTCCTGGTACTCTTTAAGCTCTTTGACATGTAGAATCATATTCTTTCTTGCCAGTATACCTACTCTTCTTTGTCAGGACTTCCTAACTGTGCTATATTATAACAATCTGAGGTCCATACTCCCTAGTTAAAGAGCCTCTTTCCTTTTATGTTTAATTTCCTGCAATAAAATAATGTCTTCTTAACCCACCTTAATTTATTCCAAATATTACCCCCTTTGACAGAATGACATTCCACTCCAGCATTCCAAATAACTACTTTAACAGACTATCCATTTTCCTCCTTCTCCCTTTGTATCCTTGTACTCTCTTCCCTCATCTCATGCTAGGTCTAACAAGACCCTTGGATACCTTGTGGATCTCTATTGTCTCTAGAATCTGAAGGGTCTATATTAGATGATTGAACTTTCAAAACTTCAACTGTCATATGGTCGACACCATATGATTGAATTTTTGAAAGTTTGAACATTTTATCTGAGATCTCTGTACAGCACGGAATGGGAAGATTTCCCTTTTCTGCACCATAGTAGGATCTCGGAGGTTTGTATATTTAAAGAGCGGGGGGTGGGGGTGCAGGGGGATTGCCCCCTGCTTAAAACGTTCAGCTAGGTTATTTGTGTAGTTTTTTTTTTTATTAGGTTTTTGAACTTTTAAAAGTTCGAACATATGGTGTCGACCATATGAGTGTTGATCTTTTGAATGTTCGATTATCTAATATAGACCCAATCTGAAGATACACTTAGAGCCTTGCTGAAAAACATGCTAGCAGCAATCATGGGACCCTCCTTTGCTCTACACTACCTTTCTAAAAAATATTTGTCTCTACTTACTAATCCACTTATAGTCCATGTGCTACTTCTTAATCCTGTCTTATTGCTTCATACTATTCTGAATAAATCTTCATCTTATAGTAGACATTGAAAAAGAAATAATGTAAATAGCCAATATTTCTTTGCAAAACTGCAGAGCTACCTAGTCAGAAAAGGGTAATATCTCTCTGCTTGACAACAATGGTCATCTATCAGCACATTTCCTATTTTAGTCAACTTTGAAAAATGCAATAAATGAGGTTTGGGAACAAACTGAATTGTCCAGGGACATCTTCGGGCGAGGGTCAGGTAATAATAGTAATGGGAATTAAGTTGTTAGTTGGGGATGGAAAGGTTAAATTGGGAAAGCAGGAAGGTTTAGAGGAAATGAGGTAAGGGCTTATCTAATTTTGTGTGAGTGTAACTGGCTAAGGGATCAGATTTTGGTATGAACTTGCTAAAGCTAGTGCTACGTCTGAGAAGACTTGTATAATTTTTTTCCTTTTCTTTTTTTTCTGGTTGACATGGCAAATCTTAGTGGTGTGGAGAGGTAGTGTAGCCTTATTAGGATTCTGTAGGTTACCCTTATCATTTTTCTAATGTATGCTGTTTCCCACCATAATCTCCCTATCTCTAGTTAAATGCCATACTTATCCCACATACATCATTATAACACTTATTTACCTCACACATTAAACTCTGTTACACCCATATATCTTAAACAGCTCCATACTCTTAGCACATCTTTCAGTACCTATTGTACACACATTTCACCTCTACAACGTCTCCCATCTATCATACTTTTTTCCTCTTTCTCCTACTCCACCTCTATCTCCCTTTAAATCTATCTTCTTATTACACAACCCACATACTTTACAAACCAACTTCTACCACTACCTTACACACACCATCACTCCCCAGATACATGTCAATTGGTCCCACTTTAAATAGCACAAACACACTTTCACAAGCCAAAGTAAAGATCCTAACCATTCAAAGCCCCTGCTACACTACTGTCTCATTTCCAGCCCAACTAAAAAAAAAAAAAAAAGAAACTATAATATGTTATGCCTCCCACCCACTCCAATTTGTCTCAGTGCAGAGACATTCATCTGAACCCTGGCCCCTCTCCACCATCCTGCTACCCTCTAAAATCCCTAAACTTCACCACCATTAATATCCAGAGCATCAGAAACAAAATCTCACATCTGTATGCATGGTTAAGCCAAAATAAACCCGACTTCACAACCATCACAGAGACTTGGTTAATACCATATGTAAAGCATGTAGAATTCCTACCCCCTAACTATTGTTGCCTAAGCACAGACAGACCAAAGAAAAAAGGTGTCAGAGTCGCCTTAATTTACCCAAATACTTTTATAGTAATTCCATGCACTAAACTTATCCCGCAATTCTCCCCTGCAGTGATACTGCTGGCCTTTCTAAAATTGAATAACAGTAAAAACCTTTGTATCATGGTCATTTACATTCCCCTAGGCAATAACATACCTATACTTGAAGAGATTCTTGCCTGGACTACTACCAATATTGATAATGAAACTATTATCTTAGGTGATGTTAACATCAATTGGCATGATATCTCAAATAATGACCCCTCCAACTCCATTAATCTATATAATTACACTCAACTAATCACAGATATCACCAGACCCAACTATAAAAACAACAAAGGCATCCGATCCAAACAAAATCTCCTCTTCTGGTACCCTACCAGATAGTATCAGTGACCACTCACCTGCCTTCATAATACGTAATGTTACCCCTATCCCACACCGACACCAAGTCATTAGGGAATTATCCAATTTCTCCCCCTCTACCTTCAATGAGATCTTATACAATATGAACTGGATACCATTAAAATATTTCCCACTCAATGATGCTGTAGAGTTTTTTAATTCAACATTTCTTCAGAAATTAGATAGGGTAGCCCCACCTCGCCTGAAGAGAGTTAAGGCTAAGCATGCCAACTGCCTGACCAAACAAACTAAGGAAATTATGTCCACTAGAGACAAAGCTTGGCAAAAAAACAAAAACCCAACTGACCTCATCCAATATAAACAGCTACACAACCAGGCAAAATGTCTAGTCATTAAAAATAAAAAAGAACATTTCCAAACTCTTCTAAGCCAATACAAACAAAACCCTAAAAAGTTCTGGGGAGCACTCAACTCCCTACTTTGTTCAGGCACTAATAATAATCCTTGCTATACCCTGGCAAGACTCCTACTGAGATAGCTACTCTCTTTAACTCTAACTTTATTGACACCATAGGAAAGCTAACCTCCACCTTCCCACCAACATACCACAAACCACCCAATACTCCATCTCCCTGTCCAAACTCCTCTATATGTACTCTCACATTCACACCAGTACCCACCTCTATTATACAAAAACGTCTTCATCAACTCAAACCATGCACAAACACTCCAGACAACTTACCGGTTGAATTTATAAAATCAGCTGCTAACTCTATTGCCTATCCGGTCAGCATATTCCTCAATAGATCAACCTAGCATTTGGAAGAAAGCATTTGTTCTTTCTCTAAATAATGGTGGACAAAATTCTGATATCTCTAATTTCCAGCTCATAGCAATCCTTGCCCCCATCTCTAAAATATTAGAAAAATGTGTTCACATTCAGCTTTTCAATTATCTTGTTAATAACCACATCTTCTCCACTACTCATCATGGCTTCAGGCCAGGGAATAGTACCAGTACTGCTCTCATATCCTTTCTGGACACAAATAGGTTGCAAGATGCTGGATACTTAGTTTCCTCACTCTTTCTAGACCTCTCAAAGGCCTTCAATATGGTTTCCCATCCCCTACTACATACCAAACTCTCCAACTTAGGTCTCTCACCACTCACCCTGAACTGGTTTTCTAACTATCTCTCACATAGACAACAAGCCACTAAATGGCAAAAATCCTGCTCACCATTTCTGAATACAACAACAGGTGTTCCCCAGGGTTCAGTAATAGGCTCCCTCCTATTTAGCATTTTCATCAATAACTTCAACACCAATTCGTACTCATGGCACAGTTATCCAACATGCCAATGACTCTACAGTCATCTGCTCTGCTAAGACTGTGTCTGACCTGCAGCAACTTACCCAACAGGCCTTTACAGAAACTGAAGCTTGGATGTCAAGTAACCATCTCGCTCTTAACCCTAGTAAAACTAAGCTTATAATATTGACCCTCAAAAAGAATACTTCTCTCAACAGAAATTAATTATCTATCCATTCCCTAATTAATACTAGCATTGCCATCACTACAAGTACCAAACTATTAGGTGTCATCATTGATTAAAATTTAATGTTCGACCGCCATATCCATAACCATATAAAAAAAACACATCAGAAACTAGGTCCCCTCCACTATAACACAAGCACTTCCTTAGCTTCACTGCCAAGAAAGCTCTAGCCTCTGTTTCCATCCCTACTTTAGAGTGCCCCCATCCTCACCAACATACAGTCCTCACTGAAAACCAAACTTGATTAATGCTACAATAAGATTGTCAAATTCACAACTACCTCAAAATAGTCATCCCATCGCTGTCTATTCTTACACCAACTAAACTGGCTCAAACTACCACAACACCTCACATACCTTCAACTAACTAATGGACATAAATTTATAGACAAGCCATCTATGTGCCCCTCTCTCTCTTCTTTACTGTCCACCTATTATCCCAACAGACCTCTTAGATCAGAAAACACATCATTGCTAATAGTTGACAAACCAAATCTGTCAGCTGGTCAAATGCTGTACTCTGTCACAGTCTCTAAACTCTGGAATGCTCTCCCACCTTCTAGCAGAACCATAAGTAATCCTGTTCTCTTTAAGTCATCCTTAAGAAAGCACCTCTCTTCACTCTGGCATGCTCATGTGCCAATGCAAAATCTCCTTAAATATCTGCCTCCTCACTTTTAACCTCTCCCTATTCAATCTCTATACTCCATAAATCTCTCTCCCATTATCATAACACAACAACTGAATGAGCTCAAACTCGGGTCTATATTATAAGACTGACAGTTGAAAACATTGAACACCATATGGTCGATGTCTTTAAACATCGAACTTATAAAAATAACAACAACAAAAAAAAAACAAAAGAACCCTAACAGGTTTAAGCAGGGGGGCAAGCTACCCTGCACACCCCACACCCCCACTACTTAAATATACCAACACCGAGACTGCACTACATTGCAGTAAATGGAAATATCCCCTTATGGAAATTTCCGTTTACACGTTCGATGTGCGCTTTCACTATTCTTGTGTCGACAATATCAGTTTCGATATTGTTGGTTTTCGAGACTATAATATAAACCCCTCAAACTCTAACTGTTAAATCTTTGCTACGAACCCCTATAACCAAATAACAATTAATACTCAAAGCTATTCTACTAATTCTACACAAGGCAGAAGTGTGTAAATGTTTATATAAAAGTGTGTAAATATGTATATAACATTGAGCCAATGGGCTTACATTATTCCTAATGTAGTATCACTGTATAAACTCTGTATTAGTGTCAGTTTCAATGTTTTACTCCATTGTAACTGTATTGTACTCTAAAATGCATAGGTTCATAGGTTCATAGGTAGGTACTAGGCTATTGGCCCTAAGGCTTGTCTAAGCCTAGCCAAAAAGGTACATTGGCTTTCGCCACCCAAGAAAATTATTTTCCTGTGGCCCTGTCGAGCAGAGCCACAGAGGTGATCCCCGGGGTAAATTTCCTATTTCCCATCCAATCATCAAGATTTTTCTTGAAGAGTGCTAATGAGAAGCTTTGTTTGATACAGATAGGTAGTTTTTTCCAGAGTGTGGGAAGTCTCTAGGACAGGAATCTATCCCTCCAGCATGTTCTGTTTATTGTAGTGACAAGGTTTAGGTCCCTAGAGGGTGTAGCTCAGAGGGATTGGGATTTAAGAGGAGCATGTCCAACAGCTTTGGGTTTGACATAGCTTTGTATGTTAGGCAGAAATTGCCTCTGATTAGGTGATATGCGACGGAGTAAAGCTGGAGTTTTTTGAGACAGTCTGCAGTGGGCATCTGTTTGAGTCCAGTAATACTCTTTGTGAGGTATTTCTGTGGCCTTTCCAGTTGTTGTAGAAGTCTTGTGAGGTACATACCAAAAGGAGCGTAGTACTCTATAATGGGTCTAATGAGCGACGAGTAGAGGGGAACAATGACCTCTTTTTTTCCTGGATGAGAAACCTTTTGTGATGAGGTGTGTCACGTAAAATTCCTGACTACTGTGGCGATGTGATTATCAAAGGAGAGACTACTGTCCACCTGTGTCCCAAGGTCTCTTATCACACGTTCGGTGTTAAGTAGACTACAATCTATGTGGTAGCTCATGGGTGCAGAGTTTTTAGCAAAGGGGATTACAATGCACTTTTTGGCATTGAGCTTGAGGCCATGGCTTTGACACCAGGCATCTATCTCTGTAAGGCCCTTTTGTAGGATGGCCACATTGTTAGGAGTTTTGATTATGGCTCCTAGTTTGCAGTCATCTGTGAACTTCATTAGCCAAAGACCTTCTGTGTTAGCCTGTACTTCAGAAAAGTAGATACCAAACAGGAGAGGACCCAGGACTGAACCCTGTGGTACTCCACTTGTCACTGGTCTGAAGTCGGATTTGGAGTCTGCTACTTTCACAGTGTGGATTCTGTCAGTGAGCCACTTAGCAACCCATCTTGTGACATAGGGATTTATACATAGTTTAGTGAGTTTATCTATAATTCCAGAGTGGGGGGTGGTGTCAAAAGCCTTGGCGCGATCTAGATAGGCTGTGTGAACCACCTTACCCTCATCTATGGCTTTGTTGACTGCTTCAAAGAAGTCTATCAGGTTTAGGTGACATGATCTGCCTTTTATAAACCCGAACTGGGTGGGGTCTAGAGTTTGGAGATTACCAATGTCTTTGTGCATAAGATCCATGATGATACGTTCCATGGCCTTGCAGACCAGACTTGTTAGGCTAATGGGGAGGTAGTTCCCAGGGTCCGTGGTGGCTTCCCCTTTGTGGAGTGGGATAACAATCACTGTGTGCCATTCAGTGGGCACAAAGCCTGAGGTGAGGCTATGATTGAACATGGTGCTTAGGTGGGGTGCCAGTATATTCTGCAGTTCATGTAGAATGCAGCCTGGGATGTTGCCAGGTCCAATGGATGCTGTGTTCTTGGCTTTGTTGAGTGTGTTTTTTCCTGTGCAGCTGTGATTACAGGAACTTTGCATTCTTCTGGTATAGAGATGGGCCCTTTAGGGGGTGAGAGGTGGGTAAAGTTAGCACTGAACCTATCTGCCAGGATGTTGACAATATCAGTTGTTTCTGTATATTTAGTGCCATTGTGCTGTAACTCAGAGCAGATCTGAGTGTTGCCATTGAGATTTTTGACATAGCTATAGAATGCTTTGTGGTTGTCTTTAGAATCAGTGGCAATTTTGTTTTGGTAACTAGCTTTGGAGAATTTTATGAGGGATATCAGCTTCTTACTCAGGCTGACCAGGGAGTTCCTCCAATCATGAAATTTTACTCTTTTTTGCAAAAGTTTATTTTTTTCTGTTGTAGAGTTTGTTTATGGCAGGGGACCACCAGATTGACTTCCTTTTTTTGGAGGATAGCATCTTGGTTCTGTTAGGGATAGCACAATCCATGCACTTGTGTAAGTGCTTATAAAATGAATTTGTGTAGGATTCAGCAGTCGTATCTCTATTGTCTATCTGCATGGGTGTCATGAAGGTTGCCCCTTCTGTCTTAAGAAGTGTGAAGTTGGCTTTGTAGATATTTTTTGCAGTGGTTTCCCTAATGGGGGGTGGGGGTGGGATGTGGATGTCTAGGGTGATTAGCTTGTGGTCGGATCTGACCAACAAGGAATTGACCACTGGTGTGGAACATCGGTTCCCCATGTTGGTAATGAACAGTTCTAGGATATTGCTCCCCTTGGTGGGGGTGTGGATAAGTTGATCCAAGGCATTGAAATGTATAAATTCCAGAAAATGTTGAGCAAAAGAGTTGGTACATGAGTAGTTTTCCCAGTTAATGGTGGGGTAGTTGAAATCATCCATTATTAGGTTGTTGGCATCTTATTTTCTTGTATGTACTGTTGTATTATGCTGGAGCTTTTCTCCCCAGGCCTCAACTGAAAATGGGATTACCTACACCCAGTGGACCATCCCAGTAAACAAGTGCAATAAATAAATAAATAAATAAACAGTGGATCTGTGGATTTGTCAGCCTGGTGGTGGAGCTGGTAGTGGTTCGTTGGTGTTTAGTGTTGTTAGCCCAAAAGATGGAGAGATGTAATGTGTTTAAGGTCAGGTGGTCACTCATTTTCATGTTAAGGCATTGGTGGGGCAGCTCAGTTCTTTAGCAGCACTTTGATAAAACAAGATGCAATATCCTGGATATCCAGAGGCTTTATTGCTCACACTAAATGACGATAAAATAAAAATAACTAGTAACTTTACAACAAATACTGAGTGCTTTCACCCGCCACAGCTACGCGGGTTTCTTCAGAGTACAAACATAATGTCTTGACGCCAACCTTATCATAGATAAGGTTGGCGTCAAGACATTATGTTTGTACTCTGAAGAAATCCGCGTAGCTGTGGCGGGTGAAAGCACTCAGTATTTGTTGTAAAGTTACTAGTTATTTTTATTTTATCGTCATTTAGTGTGAGCAATAAAGCCTCTGGATATCCAGGATATCGCATCTTGTTTTATCAGTGTGTTTGTTTCGACCCAACATCTTTAGCAGCACTTTGATTTTAATCCTTGTCTGCTTTTTCTGTGATTTGTTGCTGTTTATCAGTATTAGGTTCTGTCAATGGTATAATTTTAACTGTGTTTGTTGAGGCATTGTGCTTGGGCTACTCTGTGTTACTGCAATATGTTGCAAGTCAGGGTGTTGGCCTTTTTGCATTGGGGCTGTTTTTGTCAAGGCGACATAAGCATTGGTGGTCGTGGTTTAATATTGTGGTGTTTCTGCAGTCTGGTGAGGTGAAGTGAGCTGTGAATATCGGGCTGCGAGCTCCTTGAGGTAAAGGTGGATTCTGAGCATGTGTGTTGAAGCCATTAGTTAGCATGGGGAAACAACACTGACAGAGCTCCTTAACATTCATCTTTTTATTGCTGTAGAAAGGTTTATACACTAAGCTGATGGTATATTACATTAGAGAATTACAAATGCTGGCCCAGTGATAGCATTAAACAGGCAGATCCAATTTTCAGTTTGACAGTCAACGGACACATTGCTGGGGGAGTGAGGATGCAATTAAAGAAAAGTTGCAATTGCAAGGTAGATTATAGGGATGTATGAATTACTATGTAATGCATTTCCCAACAGATGCATAATGAAAACTTAATGTATTTCCAGTGGCATGTTCTGTGTTGCTGAAAATGGCCCACATTGATCCTTTTCTTGCTGGATTAACAGATATTAGACATTGTGAAATATGTAAAGTCTTTTATTAATGGTTTGTAATATATTGTTAATGAAGGAAATGGTATTGCTTCATCTGAAGTCAGAAGAGTGCTCACAGATACGTTTGTTGTTATTTCCAGTAAGCAGATCTTGCGATTCACCAGATGCTGCAGAACTGCCAAATTTAGCTCAGACTTTAGGTCCATTCTGTTCCCAATTTTGCAGGATAATGCAGATAATTCACATACCTCTCAAATGTCCCTGATTGACTCAAATTTCACATATATCCCTCTTAATCTCTCTTGAAACGCGACTGCTGGAGAAAATGTAAGCAAAGGAAAAGACTGGTTTGATGCTGAATCTTGAGCAGAGCAGAACAGAGTGCAGGCAGGTGATAGGGTCACATTATTTGTGTTGTGGCCTTCATAATCTTTTGGGGAATATGTCATAGCTCTCTACCCTCCATCCCCTAAATGGAGAACATCAGCCCTCATAAGGTGGAACAAATGGGCAGGATGTGGAACACACACTAATGGCTTATTAACGTCTACTGCGGAGGTCATAGGAGGGTTAAAGTATGCTGTTTACTTAAAAAAATGATATGATTAT
Source organism: Protopterus annectens (assembly GCF_019279795.1). Taxonomy (NCBI): domain Eukaryota; kingdom Metazoa; phylum Chordata; order Ceratodontiformes; family Protopteridae; genus Protopterus; species Protopterus annectens. The sequence goes on from NC_056733.1 coordinate 1,363,827,783, forward strand.
TTGGTAATTTCCAAGGGTATAAGTAAAAAATTCTTGACCCAGATGGTGTGTCGGACTCTTTCAGTGTAGAATTTCACAGGTGTGGGTTTTGAGATCCCTAAGATGGTGTGATCCTCATAATGAGGCTCAGTTCTGTTTTTAAGATAGGGAGAGGTAGGTGGTCGATTTATGTGTGGCTCCTTCCTAGTGTGGGGGCAGGGGGTTCCCTGAAAGGAAAGGACAAGAGGAAGGAGGAGACTAAAATAAATTTATGAAATGGATACATTGGAGTTTGGCAATAAATGTTTTTCTTTTTTCTCCTTCCTAGAGTACTTATCATGGTCTTTTCTTTTTGGCAGATGATGGAAGTAGGCATGGCACTTGAAAGACACTGTCTCAGGGTATGTGCCAACCACTGGAGTGGTGCATGATATGGTTGCAGATATTGGAAGCTCAATGCCTGCTGAGTCCAGTTGGAAGAGGAGAAGCCAATCAAGGAAGTCACATGTGGAAAGTAGGCATGGCAGTTGAGGGGTGCTATCACAGAACATGTGCCCACAGCTGGAGTGGTGTATGATATGGTTGCAGATAATGACATGATGGTGGGAGTTAATGTAAGAATGTCTGACTTGGTGCGGGTTGGCCTAGTTCTGGAATAAGGGGGGGGGGGGTCAAGTCATGCCAGAAGTGTGGCAAAGCAAGAGTTAGGGAGAATCAGCAGAGGCTTACTAAGGTTCAAGGGGGCAGATACTGGGGAGGGTAGCGCAGGGTTGTTTATGGGAGTTTGGAATTGTCCATAGGTGGGATGGAAGCAAGACTACATGAGGGTGTTGCTCGTGGTTGACACCTGCTTGAAGTGTGTGTAGGCATTCAGCTGGGCAGGTGGCAGATGAGAAGGCACAATGGTTAACTTGAGTTCACAGCAGCCTGAATCAGGTGAGTTATCTTTATCATTTCCTGGATTTCAGGGTAGTCGGGGCTGGGGGGAATTTTCTGGGGCAGAGAAGTGGGTTGGGCAAAGGGAAATCTAAGGGTCGCATCTAATGTACAGGTATTGTGTCAGATGCTCATGCATGTTCCTACTTCAGCAGTTGTGGACAAAGTGATAAATGGGTTTTATAAGGGATCTGCTATTAATTTAAAGGAATATGCTTTCCTTGCAGGGGAAGGAAGATATTTCAGAAGGTTTGGTTGAAAAAAATGATGGGTAGTAGGTTATTGGGTGCATTTGATATCCCCCTTTAATAGCTTTAGGGTTTTTCCTTTGGAGGAAAGAAATCGGCAAGTCATTTAATTTGATTCACCTTTGGTATTATAACAAGGGGAATTTTGCATATAATTTTATATTAGGAGATGATGTGAACAGCAGTTATTGTCTTTGGATGATGCAGTGCAAGTCATTTGTGAGTTTATGGATCCATGATTGGTCAAGGTAGATATTGGATCCATTCTTCTTATCACTGGCCTTGAAAGGAACAGTGGCTATTGTTGGGCAGGATAGTTGGGTTTAAGTTTTAATTTGACAAGGCTATGCCGATAGGATGCTAGGTGGCCTGTGCTACTTTGAGAGGTTTAGCACTCTAGGTGCCCTGTGCTACTTTGAGACATTTAGCACTGCTCTCCATTGGATTGGACATAAGTGCTTGGGCAGTTATCTGGATGATTTTTTCAGAGTAGGTTAAGGGTTTGATGGAGCATTGGAAGCTATGCCATTGGAGCCAGGTGTTTTGTTGGCTAGGTAAAAGTTAGAAGGTTCAAGCAAGGCATTCCCTGGGATTACTAGTAGGCTGAGCATGGTTTGATTTGTTTGCTAGTTGCAAAGGTAACATGTTTTTAAGGAAAGAATCAGGGAAAAGTTCAAGGACAGAGTTTGGATTGAGGATGTCATGGACCTCTTTGGGCTCCTGATGTTTGCATGCCAGCAATTCACCCAGGTTGTTCCTTTTGTGGGCCTGCAGCCTTTTATTGAATAGGGGAAAGCAAACATCATTGTGTGAGGGTTAATACATTGCTGCATGCTGATTTAGCATTGTAGTTGTCTTTTTTGGAGCAGTTTAGTGGTAGAGCTTTTGGTAGGTGGATTGGGTCGTTCAAGGTGATTTGTAATTGTTACAGATATAGCAAGATGTATTGGGATAGGGTGCATATTTTCTGGGAAATGGTTTCTGGCTTATTGGCCAGCAGGAGGAAAGGACAATAGGAGGTTGGAAGTTGACTGTTTGGAGTTAGTTCCAACTGGACTGGTTTTGAACATCTAGCAAGAGAAGTTTTGGGAAAAGTGTTTATTTTCATTCAGACAATAGGGCAGTGGTACAAGCTGCTGGTGTGTTAGGTTGGCTTGGAATGATCAGCTGCTTGATAGAGGAATGTTAGGTAGCTTTTCAAAAGAAGTGTATGGTAGAGTTTTGCAAGATTTAATTAAATTCTGTGTTGTAGGTGCTTGAGGAGGAAGGAGTTTGGTGGAAGGATTGTTGTGGAAATATTTGGTTCTGGCATGGAAACAGGTAAGGTAGTTCAGTCAGTCAAGGTGGATTTAGCTGTGATTAGTATAGTTGCATGGGTAGCAGGGTTACATGACTTTAATAAATTTTGAACTGTGACTGTATGATGAAGGATTGTGATAAGTTAGATAGTGTGACTAGTGCCAGATGATGGTCATTGACAAGACAGATTTTGAAGATTTTGTTGCGGGGATTAAAATTGGTAAATGGAGATTCACTGGAATGTACTTAATGTATGCCATCTTTTTTATGAATGCATTATGGATTTCTTAGGGTGTTAGAGTTGTTCTGTTTGCTAGTTTGGCGAAATTTTTCAGTTATATATTTTTTTTCTTCCATGCATCTTTGGTTGTGTAGATCTAATTGGATCAGTTAGGGTAGGGCAAGCAGATAGTATTGGGAAAGGACAGGAATGGTTGGTTGTGTCTGTTGGTTGAGGTAAGATGTTGCTGTGGTCTCATTTTGGGAGTCCTCAGGAGTTTATTTGATTGGTAAGGGATAAGTTGATGACTTGTAATCAGTTTGTATATATATGATGAGAACATCTTTTCTGTATGTTGGTGCTCTGGGAGACAGATTTTCCATTTATTCTTTGTGCATTGGAATGGTATCAGATTTAGCGAGGGGAAGGCAGACTAACTGAAGTCTTAAGATAATGGTTTGTTGGTCAACAAATATTTTCTTGTCCTGTATTGGATAATTAGGTATAATGACAGACTTATTATTAAATTATTTTTTAGGAAAGGAAATCTCATTTTGGTCATGCTTATATCCATTGGGCAGCAAAATGGGGATGCAGTTAGGCCAGATGGCCCACAACTGGGTTTGTATTTTTTGAGTGTCATTGGGATCTTTAGTGTGTTGGTGGTACATTTGGCAGGTGATGATCTGGGAATAATTTTGAAGCTACAGTTGGTAGTAGGATAAGCAAGGATCTGTTTATTTACAGAGGTTATCCCATGTATGTGTTTTGGGTAATTGAAGATAGTAACATGTTTATTTTGGCTTTGGGGAGGTATCATCGGTTTGTTCATAGGTTCATAGGTTCATACTAGGCTATCTGCCCAAGGGCATTTATAAGCCTAGCCCATAGTTATGTGGCTTTCGCCACCCCTTTAGTTTGAATAAAAACTATGTCTATCATTTTGCTGTGCCTCTGTCAAGCAGTGACACTGAAGTAATCCCTGGGGTATATCTGCAATCTCCCATCCATTGGTCAAGATTCCTCTTGAACAAGGCCAGAGAGGTGCTCTGCCTCACATGTACCGGGATTTTGTTCCACAGCATAGGGAGTCTCTGGGTGATGAATCTGTCCCTCCAGCACGTTCTATTTATAACCGTGTCAAGGTTTAAGACTCCGCCCTTGTGGTTCTGAGGGATCTAGATTTTTGAGGTGAAGCATATTCATCAAATCTGGGTCTGACATGGCCTTATATGTCAGGCACAGGTCACCTCTAAGCAAGCGGTATGAGACTGAATAGAGCTGGAGTTCTTTCAGTCGGGCAGCATAAGACATATTTTGAGACCCTTTATCCTTTTGGTGAGGAACTTTTGGGGCCTTTCAAGCTGCAGCAGGTGTCTGGTCAGATACATTCGAGCGGGCATTGTACTCAATCATAGGTCTAATGAGTGATGAGTACAGGGGACGATGACCTCCTTGATCTAGATGTGAATCCCTTCATGATCAGGTGGGCGATATAGAAGGTTTTCCTAACTACTTTAGCAACATGAGTGTCAAGCGAAGGCTACTGTCAACCTGGGTCCCCAGATCCCTGATGACTTTTTCTGTGCTCAGTGGATTGCCACCTATATGGTAGCTAGGGATAACCTTGTTTTTCCCGAAGGGTATGACTATGCATTTTTTGGCGTTTAACTTCAGGCCATGGCTCTGGCACCAGTTATCGTTTCTGTGAGGCCCTTCTGGAGGATATCTGTGTCAGATGTGTTTTCGACTATGGCGCCCAGTTTGCAGTCATCTGCAAACTTTGTCAGCCATAACCCTCCTGTGTTTGCTTGTACTTCAGAAAAGTAGATGCCGAACAAGAGTGGACCCAGGACTGAGACCTGTGGGACACCACTTGTGACAGGCTTTGAGTCTGACATGGCTCCAGCAACTCTGACCCTGTGGGTTCTGTCACTTAGCCAGATTGCAACCCATCTTGTGATGTATGGGTTTACATGCCTTTGCCAGGTCGAGGTAGGCTGTATGGACTGCCTTTCCCTCATCAATGGCCTTGGTGACAGTCTCGAAAAAGTCAACCAAGTTTAAGAGGCAGGATCTGCCTTTGACAAAGCCAAACTGGGTTGGATCCAAAGTCTGCAAGTTCCCTATGTCTTTATTTATGAGTTCCATTATGATCCTCTCCATGGCTTTGCAGATAAGGCTTGTCAAGCTAATGGGGCAGTAATTTCCAGGGTCTGTGGAGGCACCGCCCTTATGAAGTGGGACCACAGTCGCCGTGCGCCACTCCTTGGGTACGTATCCTGAGGTGAGGCTAAGATTAAACAGCTGTCCTAACTGTGGGTTTAATTCCTCATTGAGTTCATGAAGCACACAGCCGGGGACACCATCCGGTCCCATGGATGCTGTGTTTTTTGCCTTAGTGAGGGCAGTTCTCACCTGGGTGTTGGAGATGTTTGGGGGGCTACAATCCTCTGGAATAGATATCTCTCCTTTTGGGGAGAAGTTTGCACTGAACCTGTCAGCCAGTATGTTGGCAATGTGTGTAGGTTCAGTAATTTTCACATCATTTTGAACTAATTCTGAGCATATCTGGGAGTTTCCTCCTAGGTTTCTAACATAGCTAAAGAAGGCCTTATGATTCTCTTTAGAGTCCTTGGTGATTTTTCTCTCAAAATTTGCCTTGGATGATTTTATGAGAGCTCTTAGTTTTTACTTATAATGATCAAAGGTGTCTTACCTTTCAAGGATTTTGCTCTATCTTGTAGTAGCTTCCTCCTTTTGTTGTAGAGCTTGTTTATGGCTGGGGTCCACCAGACTGGGCGCTTGCCTTTGGTACAGAGAGTCTTAGTTTTGTTTGGGATTGCCTGATCCATGCAGTCCTGTAGGTGCTGGTAGAAGGCATTTGTAAGTGATTCAGCGGTTTGAGTAATGTTTACCACTGGGTCAGGGGCCTTAAAGGAGACCACACTAGTTTTTAGAAGTGTGAAATCGGCTTTTGAGAAGTTTTTCACTGTGGTCTTTTTTGTTTCAGGTGGGGCGGGATGAGGACCTCCAGCGAGATTAGTTTATGATCTGATCTCACCAGTGAGGGGTATACTTCCGGTGTTGAACATTTTGATCCCATGTTCGTGATGATGAGATCAAGTATGTTTTTCCTCTTGTGGGGATGGTGACTAGTTGTTCCATGGCATTTGAGTTTATGAACTCCAGGAATCTTTGGGTTAGAGTGTTCGGGCTTGAGTAGTGTTCCCAGTCTATATTAGGGTAGTTGAAGTCACCTAGTATGATGGTGTTTGGAGATACATTTATCCCCTCCAATGTTTTCAGGAAGGCCATGTGAGGTTCCTGAGTTTGAGAGGGTGGCCTGTAACATGCTACAAATTGCAGAGCAGTCTTGCCTATGGTTAATTGCACCTGGATGGTCTCCGATGCATTGTGCGTTGCCACCAACCTTGAGGTGTGGGTGTCCTTTATGAATATGGACACCCCCCTCCTTTGTTGGTGTTGTCCGGATTTTGGGGCCGGAACGCGTGATATGAGGTGAAACCTGTTAGTGCTGGGGTGCTCTCAGGAGCCTTGAACCAGGTTTCATTTTAGGTTAGTTAGGTGACTAGCTGCTTTGGGCAATTATATGTTAGAGCATTGGGATGTCAGTGACAGGGATCCAGTTGGTTTAGAGAGGGTGAGGTACACCTGAGTGCTTTTGTTTTGGAACTCTTTAATGTACACCTGGGTTTGTTTGTAGGGATTTCTTAAGTTTTTGGACTAATAAGGGGGAACTGCCTAGCAGGCTAGTCTCTATTCTGTTCCCCCATGGTGTTGGCTGTTTACTTTAATGAGTTGGGGAATGAAAGGGAGCAATGGGATACTGCTTGATAAGTAAAAGTAAGCGAGCGAAGGCGAGGACACTGCTTTATATGTAAAACTAAGTGAGCAAAGTTGAGAATGCTGCTTGATAAGTAAAAGTAAGTGAGTGGAGGTGAGGATGCTGCTTATTTGTTTAGGATGAGTGATGTTACTCTGTCTTAGTAAATGCTTATATGGATATTTATGCTGTGATCAATAAATTAAAATATTGTTCAATAAAGTTTTGTTTATGGAAGTTTAATAAAGGTTATCAAATGTCACTGTGGTATGTTTATTGAAGGGGACTGGGACAAATGAGGTTTGGGAACAAACCAGTTTGTCCATGGACATCTTCGGGTGAGGGTCAGGTAAGAATAGTAATGGAAATTAAGATGGTAGTTGAAGAAAGTTAGTGCGGTAGGGATAGAAAGGTTAAACTGGGGAAGTAGGAGGTTTGGGAGAAAATGAGGTAAAGGCAGAAAGGGGCTTATCTAATTTTGTATGGGTGTAACTTTGTAAGGGATCTGATTTTGGTGTGAACTTGCTGCTCACCTTCCCTCTCTCTTTCTTAGGAACATTGGGGACTGTGGGGTTATTTTTATAGGACTGGTGTTTTTTAGCAGATAAGAAGGGCAGGCGTGTCCCTCTCTGTTCCCCCTCTGGTGTTGAATGTTTAATTCAATCAGTTGGGAATGAAAGTGTGCAGTGGGACACTGCTTGATAAGTTAAAGTAAGTGAGCGAAGGTGAGGACATTGCTTGAAAGTGAAATAAGCAAGCTGAGATGAGGACACTGCTTATTTGTTTATGGTGAGCAAGGTTATGCTGTCCTTGTAAATGCTATATGGATGTTCATGCTGTGATCAATAAATTAAAATATTGTTCAATAAATTTATGTTTATGGGAGTTTAATAAAGGTCGTCAAATGTCATTTGGTGTGGTGTGTTTATTGAAGGGGCAGGGACAATTATGTTTCATTAAACAAAAACAAAAAATTATGCAATCAGCTTTCTCAAGAAAATACATATAAAATAATAAATAAAGTTGGATATATAGTTGTCACTCCCACAAATCTGATTTATTGAGCATTTTTGTCTCTTTCTTCTTTAGACTTCATCAGAACAACTCTGAGCTAGACTATCCCACTTTTATAGTCTAGAATTTGTATCTTATTCTTAAGGACATTTGTGCTTTTTACATGTTGTTGCACAATGATATCAGGTTTAACATTCAGACTTTAAAATGTTGGTCAAGAAATTTTCTTGTGAATTGATTTAAAATGATAAGCAGGATCATGTTCAAATAAGAAACACTTATATCGCATGATCCCTTTCCTCCAATTAAAACATGCTTAAATATTGTACATTGAAATGCAATAAATACATAAACTTTAAAAAACACAATGTTAATAAACCATCAATTACACATTTAAAAAGAAACTTATACTAAACCTCTTAAATTGGTAAGCCCTAAGTTTTATTATAGTTTTGATAGAAACAAATTCTTTAATTCCAGGGGAGGAATTAGCCTTTAGCTTCAGCTGTCAATATAGCTTACTAGCGTCTAGTCTTTCTTTCCAAGAGCCTGACCTAGGAGACATTTGGATTTTTTTCAACACCTTAAATTTAATGATATTGTCTACATTCCTGGCTATATGTTTAGCTAAATCCTCATTCATATTTCTTTGTTTAATATAATGTACATGTTTATACATACATTCATGAAGGTTCTTTCCATTTTACCTACATAACATGCTTGTCAATTTTGTCAGCATGCACTGCATACCGTTCCTCATGAGTCACAATTAAATAGCCCTCTAATATTATTCTACTGGACTCTTTTCACATTGGGCATATCTTTAGCTATAATATGGGGATACTGTTTACATGTCCCACATTTAAAAAATCCATTAGACTGATAGTTATGGGTCCCCTTAATTGTGCTAGCTGACTTCACTAACATATCTTTAAAAGTCTTCACTCTTCTATAGATTAAAGTACGTTTATTCATTTCAATATTACCAAAATTATCTCTAAACTTTAAAATATTCCAATAGTTTTGGATAATCTTATTTAATGTCTTGGAATCATTTAAAAACGTAGCTGTCATCCTTCTCATAAATTATTCATTGTCATCCATGTCATTATTCTTACTCAAACACATTTTATTGTTCCCCAGCAATGGCTTCATATGCTCATTTGATCTCTTAACAATGAACTGATAAATTTTATTCAAGGGTCTATTGAGGTTCATAGGTTAATAGGTTGGTAATAGGCTATCAGCCCTAGGGCTTATACAAGCCTAGCCATAACAATTCCCTGGCTATTTCTTCCCACACTATTTACTTCCCTGGACCCCTGTCTAGCAGGACGACTGATGTGATCCCCGGGGTGAATTTCCTTTCTCCCATCCAATCATCAATGTTCCTTTTCAAGAGGGCCAAAGAGGCACTCTGCTTGACATGTATGGGCAATCTATTCCAGAGTCTGGGGAGTCTCTGGGTCAGGAAACTATCCCTCCAGCATGCTTTGTTTATTGTGATGACAAGGTTTAGATCCCTGGAGCGTGTGGCTCTTGAGGGATTGGGATTTCTTTAAGTGTAGCATGTCCAACAGCTCTGGGTATGACATGGCCTTGTATGTTAAGCAGAGATCGCCTCTGAGTAGACGATATGCGACAGACTATAGCTGGAGTTTTTTAAGGTGATCAGTGTAGGGCATCTGCTTTAGGCCTGCGATTCTTTTAGTGAGGTATTTCTGCAGCCTTTCCAGTTGTTGTAGATGTCTTGATAGGTACATACCAAATGAGGCGTTGTATTCTATAATGGGTCTAATGAGGGATGAGTACAGTGGGATGATGGCCTCCTTTTTTCTGGATGAAAAGCCCTTATTGATGAGGTGTGCCACATAGAAGGATTTCCTGACTGTTGTGGCGATGTGGTTATCGAAGGTGAGACCACTGTCCACCTGTGTCCTTAAGTCTCTTATCACAGTTTTGGTGTTTAGTGTACTGTCACCTATATGGTAATTCACGGATACATGTTTTTACTCAAAGGGGATAACTATACATTTCTTGACATTGAGCTTGGGCCCATGGCTCTGGCACCAAGCATCTGTTTCTGTAAGGCCCTTTTGTAGAGTATCCACATCATTTGGGGATTCAATAATGGCTCCCAGTTTGCAGTTATCTGCAAACTTTGTTAGCCAGAGTCCCTTAGTGTTGGCCAGTACTTCAGATAAGTAGATGCCAAACAAGAGCGGTCCCAGGACTGAACCCTGAGGTACTCCACTTGTCACTTGTCGGGAGCTGGATTTGGAGTCGGCTACTTTTCCAGTGTGGGTTCTATCAGTAAGCCAGTTAGCAACCCATTGGGTGATGCAGGGATTAATGCCCAGCTTAGTAAGTTTATCTATGATTCCAGAGTGGGGGATGGTGTCAAAGGCCTTGGTAAGGTCTAGATAGGCTGTGTGGGCCACCTTACCCTTGTCCATGTCTCTGGAGACTGATTTGAAGAAGTCAATCAGGTTCAGGAGACAAGATCGGCCCTTCACGAACCCAAACTGGGTGGGGTCCAGTGTTTGAAGGTTGCCAATGTCTTTGGTTATAAGTTCCATGATAATATGCTCCATGGCCTTGTAGATAAGGCTTGTCAGACTGATGTGACAGTAGTTACTGGGATCCAAGGTGGATCCCCCCTTGTGGAGTGGGATAAATCTAGTTCTGCGCCACTCAGTGGGCATGAAACCTGAGGTGAGTCTATGATTAAACATGACACTTAGGTGAGGTCCCAATTCATATTGTAGTTCATGTAGTACACAGCCTGAGATGTCATCTGGTCCCATGGATGCTGTATTCTTAGCTTTGGACTCTCTCCTAAAAAAAATCCATTTGAGCTTATTTAACTCAACCAAAGCTTTTCATGTTTGGAAACCATTTTGCCAGTCTTGCCATTTGTCTATTTACCAAGGCATCATTTTTGCAAATATGGGTGGTAACTACTGAATAAGTTGGATTACAATAAATGGTACAATTGAATTTATTATCTATATCTTTTATAATCCCCATATCTAATGTTTTACAATTTCTTTACAATGAGTATAAGTACAGTTTAAAATGCAGCCACATTATTGATATAATTTATAAAATGATCTAATTAATGTAAGTTGTCTAGAAAATAAAAATATCATCCAGGAATCTTAAGTAATGATTCCAACACTGAGTGAATTCAGACTGAAAAATATATTTCTATCCCAATAAATTAAGACTAAGTTGGCAAAAATAGGGGAATACACCACTCCCATTACTAACCGAGTCTCCTGATGGAATAACTCTTCCTCAAAAATAAATATAATTATTCTTAAATTACCACCCCCATACATGGGGACACCATATTAATCTTTACCACATCTAGCTTGGTGTAATCTACTAAAATGTTATCAAGCCACCTTCCATTAAAATGAATGTTGAAGTTAAGTGTTAAATAAACTTTAAATATTGTAATTGTGTATGAACTCCTGTTTAAACATAACAGCTATCCATGCCCATGCATTGTATAGTCCTTAATGTTAATTATGAATGCTAAAAATATATATTAAAATGTAGGAATATATAAAAGTAATATATTAATGCATTTTACACATTCCATACAGGTGGCACATATGTTTTATTTCACATACATATTTGATTTTTGTTGTTCTAGTTATTTATGCATAACACCTTAGTAAAGTAAAAGCAAAAACATTGACGGCCACTTAATAAGCAAAACAAAAAAAACTCTCATTAAAAGCAGACTTAGCATGATCAACAGCAATCTTTCTTTCCTCTGAAACTCACATTTACTGAAAGTACGTCATGCAAGCTATGAAACTACAAGAGTTGTACTACCACCAATAGTCAAACAGCATACTGTGAAGCACTAATTAATGGCCCATTAATGTTCTCAGATTGCAGCTGTCAGGACCATAGAGTGCAACCCATTACAATTGCTATCTCTTCTCTCAGCTTCTTAGCTGAAGAAATTAGATACAAGGACCTAGAATCAGAAAGACTTCTATAAACCCTCTTACACGCTTAGTAAGTTGGTAGAATAATAACTTTTGTATTAAAAGACATTTACTGAAGGTTACAAAATCTGAAACTTACATGCCTGTCATTATTTAGTTACTGATATTGTCATAATAATAGCCAAAACCTTTACAAAGAACAGAACAAATTACCTCTCAACTTTTTTTCCCAGCATTCTGAACAGATCAACACATAATATAAACAAAGACCCACAAGAAACAACTTATAAACATTATTATTATTATTATTATTATTATTATTATTATTAACTGGATAAACCCAATGGACAAAGTATTCTTTTGCAAAGGTGACTTGGGAACACTGGCTGGTTAAATGACTTGCACAAAGTGTCACATATTAGGCAAGAGGATGTGGAAGGAATCAAACATTGTGTTTGTAAATAGTTGGTTAATAGCTCAGAGTTTAGATGAAAACAATCCACATAAAAAGTTATGAAAACAACATGTATTGCATAGATGGGTTTGCATTTTCTGAGCAACAAAAACTATGAAATTGCATTGACTACCATTACAGACAGATTGTAATCCTCATACATAACATGAAAAAAGTAAACAAGGGGCAGGGTAAAATATGAGAAAAATCAGAGACATTCTGCAAAATTGGGAACAGATGATAAGCCGCAAATAGTAATTCACTTGAGGTTAATACACCAACAGTATTTGCATTAAAATGTATTTTATGATCAAAAAGAGCTATGGAATTATAATGACAGGCATTACTGACTGACTGCAATCCTGTGATATTTATCAGCTGATGAAAAAGGTAATGAGGGACAGGGCAAAAATATGAAGAAAAAATCAGAGTTGCTGCTGCAAAATTAGAAATAGACTGGAGGCAACTACAGTATGTAATTCACTTAAATGGTTGATGGAACGACAGTTTTTGAACTGATATGTATTTTCTGAACAATAAGAGCTATGGAACTCTTATTTAGTTGCACTGTTGATTTACTGAAATCCTCAGTGATTTACGAGAAACTAAAACAGAAGGATGAAGCCAAACACAGGAATGTTCTGATGAGAGGGAATGCAGACACAGGCACACATAAACACACACACACACACACACACACACACACACACACACACACACACACACGCACACACACACACACACACACACACACACACACACACACACACACACACACACACACACACACACACACACACACACACACACACACACACACACACACACACACACACACACACACACAATCACTACCACCACCATCACTACACATATACTTACACTGCACTTCTGGATAATTACTTAGCAGATCCATGCAAATTAATGATGGCAGTGGACTCTTCATGTGTGGGCTTTTCCAACAAGCCTGCAGCAGTATTAGAGTGCAGGCTTGTCCAACACTGGTCTATTTTGAATTGTGACAAGGACCAAGAAGTCTCTCTCTTTTTCTGTCTCTCCCTCTCTCTCTCTCTCTCTCTCAGTCCTTGTCTCAAAAATCAAGCAAATGAAAGAAAAGTAAAGAAATGAGAACCGCAGTGGAGCTGACCCAGGTAACTATAAAAGAGCAGATAACAGATGTGTATGTGGCTTGACGGGAGATTTTCTTTAACTCGTAATATTGATGTTTATAGACACATCCAGCTAGTACTGAACCCTTGTCAGCTGCTTTGTTTGCCTTATTCTTAATCCAGACATGATTGTTGTTGTTACTGGTGTCAAAAGATTATTATGTTTGGAAGAAACGTGAAGCTGGTAATTTCTGTAATGTCCAACATAAATAGTAAATAAATAAATAAACAACATATAGAGACAGTCTTAATCAGGTTTGTCAGTTTATAAAAGAAACAAAAATTAGTACTCCGGCAGAATTTTAGTTTGACACAGGTGAGTAAGCATGTAGGCGTAAGATGGTCCATGCTGTAATCCAAGCCTTAGTGGTGCGATCTGCAGGTTACCAATAGATCTTCCTTACTCTTCAACTTTAATAATAGGTTTCTATTTTAGGTTTCTCCAATGGGGATGTCTCTGGACCAGAGGCCTACTAATAAGTTATTCCAATAAATGAATAGCTGACTCACAGTACTTCAGGGGTTTAAAAGTCATCACTACATTAAAAAAAAATATGATGTATTGAAATGTTTTACTGGAACTAACCCAAATTATAGATGCATGTATTACATGTCAATCATTCTGTTATATGCCTCATCTGGAAAATGAATTAAAAACAGATGAATGCATACTATTTGTACGGTGTTAATTGCTTCTATTGTTTAAAAAAAATGCATTTGTTTATCTTATGCTTTTAAGCTATTTTTTCTGAAAATGCCATGAAATGCAAGGATGTGTGTAGGCTGCTAGAGTTATGACATTCCTTAGGACATAGGTGTTATGACCCCCCATTCGCTGAAAATGGAATGACTGCTTTGATTAGTTGGTTGCAATGGGAATGTTACAGATTATAGTAGCACAGATTAGGCTGAACAGTCAGTTTTGCATATTTGCAGTTGTCACCCTATTTCTGTGCCTATATGAGTTAATAAGCAAGTACCAGGCTAGCTGACCTTGTGGGACATTTTAAACCTAAACCAATTTCCTTTTCAGAGGTGAGAATCAAAAAAACTGTACCTTTTGTCTGTGAGGTAAATACCTTAATCATTAGACTAACCACTTCCCCTTGGTCTTGGACATACAGCACTAGTAGGTGTAGAAAGTACAGGAGACTTGATTCCTACCAATTCACTTGCTCTGATTGGTTTATTTCCACTTTCTATGTTTACTGCTTTTTATTTGGCTGATACTGCTATATTTGTGATGTGTGTTGTATCACTTAGTACCATTCACTTAGTGGAGTCCTAGGGATTCATTGAATGATATTGTGACATAGAACCCATTGTAGTACAAGCTAAGTTCTCACCAAATGAAGGACAACTGGTCTGAATGTTAACAGAATGCTTGTAGTATTAATGGTGGCTTTATGACATGTATAAAACATATATTCAGTCCCACTTGCCATATTACTTTTTGTTACATTTGTTGCTGAATTTTATTACCTTGATGTTTACCTTCAAGATGTTATTCACTACATCAGCAAAAAATAGATCCGAAAATGCATGCCACTCAATATGATATGACAAAAAGACATTTAACTTGATAATCTCTGCATAATTTCACATTCCTATATGAATGACATGCATTTTGTCAAACAGGACATTGCTACCATAATTATAATTACTCAGTAGCATATAAGAAAGTCTAAATTACATAGGGATTTGAGGAAGAATGTACATAGTACGTGAATGAACATAGTTGCACTTTTGGGGACCATTGTTTTTAGATATAATTTGCAACACAGAGTACAATACAGAACTGATCATTCAGTTGGTTAATACATTTGTTTTTTTTTCATCAAAATATGTATTTTACCATATGACCAAACAAAACTATTAACCTTGAAAATGTCCACATAGTCCAAGCAACCAACAAGTAGTATAAAAGGTCAAAGAATAATTTCAGACTCCATGCCCATCAAGAGGCCACCATTTGTTAGTATAAATTGTTAATTTCTTCATGCACTTGAGTCTGAAATTATTCTTTGACCTTTGGTAGCACTTGTTGGTTGCCTTGGACTATGTGAACCTTTTCAAGGTTACATTTGATTTTTCTTTTTATTTATTGAATTGTGTAATTGTAATAACTCTAGAAATGTAACAGTATCTGATCAATCAGTATTTGACCATGCAATAACCCACAGCTGATGTGGCTTATGATAGAAGTGTAGCATCGGCTTTGAATGGGTACATATTGCTTCATCTATAGATAGCCTGTAAGTATTAAAATAGACAACAAGTCATTTAGAAAAGATATGTCTTACCTTTATTTAGAGAATGGACAAACTATACATTGACACCCTGATTGGAGAATGAACGTTCTCCATCAAGGTATTAATGTACAAGTAATGCCAGCTGAAAAGCGAGTCCACTACTTCAGGGCAGCATATCAAGCTGCAGTGGACTGCGGACTGCAAAATAACTAATGACCACCATTATTTTATGCTTGTTAATGCCCCCAGGAGGGCATTAATTACACATTAACACACACCCTGTCAGGCATTATTGCTTGCTTGATCACTTGTCTGCATAATGGCTTTGCCTTTGTTTGTTGTGTATGACTGCACACACCAAGAAGTAAAGATGTCTTCTCTGTATCGTAAGGCTGCATACATTATGGAGCCTATATACTTTTCTGTAGTATTGTATCATTCAGTGATCATGGCTGCATTTTTAAATAGAATGACAAATTTCAGCTTACCAGTTTGCTTTAGCGTGTAGGATGTTTTCATCATCAGCTGCAGTAATTTATCTTACCACTACTTTCACGAAGCTGCCAGTAGTGTTTTTTCACATGCAAAAAGTTCAGATAGCTTCGTCAGATTACAGAATGGATATTTTTGCAGTAGTAATTGTAGTTTACCATTGCTAAACCACTCCATTTAACCAATCAGATATTCCCATGTGAGGGATCTTTAAAGAAGTGTCATGTGTTAAAGTTTTGTATCCTAACCTCTTGACAGTAATTAAATAAAATAGTTTAATGAATACTGACTTTTTTAACAGAAGCAGTAAAATACATTTTATGAGTGAGGTGGTTATTCCCAGGTGCAAAGCTATGCTTTTCTACTCATTCTCTGGTGAAAAGCTATGCTTTGTTATTCATTACCTGATGCAAACATGCATTTCTTTCACATCAGAATGTACAGGCAAGAAGTGTGTGCCCTTTACATTTTGCTTTTCTCATTTTGAAATTTATAGCTGCTCTGGCAGATGTGGGAGGCTTATTCTTAAGAGAAAACCTGTAAAAGAAACTGTGCCAATACAAACAGGTTTCATACCTACAAATGAAAATGTGTTAAATACGTTTTTTTTTTAATTCCTACATATTTTACAGTTAATGAGTCCATAACTCTTACTATATTTCATATATAAGTACTCAATGACCTGTGAAATGAATGCTTGAAAGACTTCAACAATGTAGACTAGGGACGCTGAACATTTCTAGTAAATCATTCCCTCATTTACTATTAAAATCCATGTCATAATTTAACCATTCTGATTTTCTGCAAAGTCTAACCATAAAGATTAAAAGTGACAATAAATGTATTTTTACTTAGCATGAGAATCTTTCATTTTCCACAGTTCTCTGATTGATGCAGGAGATAAAATATAAAAAGTCATGCTACAGACAGCAAAATATCACATATTGGAAAAGCCTGATATCAACAAATTATGCCATCCACAATTTTCAGTAAAGACTAGCATAGCAATGGTACTTAACTGTTTATTATTTTATTTTATTTATTTTACATTTGTTGACCGGGATAGTCCAACTGGATACATGTCCATCTTCAGCGGAGGCCCGGGGAGAAAAGCTCCAACATAGTCACAGAGACAGATAGTTACATATTAGTGTTTAAGATAGAAAAGAATAAAAAGCAATTTACATACTACATACTACACATACTACCTTGCTCTAACAGACACAGCTTTCGACAGTTCAATATACAGATCTTTAAAAACACGCTAGTGAATTTATTAAGACAGATTATAGATTATAGTTTGGCTAATGTACAATGAACATGCTTTTTGATTACATATCCCCACTCTAGGTTGTCCTTTTGGGTTTAGATTTACTTGAGAAGTAGTATGGCCTTGGTTTAACGAAGAGGAGCTAGTCTGGGTTTGAGCATGGACAAAGCCAATGCGACTTAAAATGGAGTTTTAGACTCTTTTTGAATTGAAATGGGGAAGTAATAAGCATGAGGTTGTTGGGGAGGGAGTTCCATAGCTTTCCAGTGGTGTTGGCGAACAGAGCATCACCGCCTATGTTGTTGGATTTGAGTGTTTGGACAAGGAGTCTGTTTGATGAGCGAAGGCAGCTTAGATTGGTGTAAGGAGTTATTATATTTTTCAGTGCAGGGGTGTTATCAGGTTGTTTAAGAATTTTAAAAGCTTCTATGAGTTGGTTCATCTTGAGAAGATTTGGGAGTTCTACCCAGCCAAGTTTTTTCAGGTTAGAGCAGTGGTGTGTTCTATAGGGCAAGCCAGTTACAAATCTGGCAATATGATTATAACAACATGAGAGTTTGTTCAGGTCAGATTTGTTAAGGTTAGTAAGCACGGGAGAGGCATATAGAACGATAGAGAGAAGGTGTGAGCGGGCAGTGGCCACTTTGGTCATAGGGGTTAGGAAGGTCTTTATCCTGTATAAGGACCCAAGTTTCTTTGTTTACGGACCTAATGGTTTGGTTGATATGCATATCGAATCTAAGTTTGTTGTCAATGATAACTCCTAGTAGCTTTGTGTAGGAGTCTGGGGAGATGATGGTACCATTATTGGATTGTATAGTAAAATGTGTAGGAGGGGATGTATGCGTTGGGTAGAAGAGAAGTAGTTTGGTTTTGTTTGGGTTTAAGATCAGATGATGATCTGAGAGCCAGTTTTCGACTGTAGTAAAACTGAGCTGGGTGGCAGCTAGTAGGTTTGGTAGAGAGTCATCGGAACATA
Source organism: Protopterus annectens (assembly GCF_019279795.1). NCBI lineage: Eukaryota > Metazoa > Chordata > Ceratodontiformes > Protopteridae > Protopterus > Protopterus annectens. The sequence goes on from NC_056733.1 coordinate 1,363,845,910, forward strand.
TTAGAGTTGAGTCATCTGCATACTGAATGCAGGTGGCTTCGGGGATGACTGTATGGAGGTCATTTATAAAGACTGAGAAAAGAAGAGGTCCTAATATGGAGCCTTGAGGAACTCCTATGGTGTTTGGTAACAGTTGAGAGAGCTTATTTTGCCACAGAACTGCTTGTTGTCTACCCGAGAGGTAGGCATGAAACCATTTAAGAGCTGTATTGTATAGGTACAGGGTTTTCAGAGTGTGGAGAAGTAGCTGGTGGTTCACCATGTCAAAGGCTTTCGACAGGTCCAGAAAGAGAGCTGAGGATATTTTTTTGTTATTCCAGTTTTGGTTGATTTTATCGGTAAAAGAGAGGAGGGCGGTGGTCGTGCTGTGATGAGGTCTGAATCCATGTTGAGAGTTGGTCAGTAGTTTATTCTGGGTGAGATAGTGCATAAGTTGTTTGTGGACACACCTTTCCATAATTTTGGCAAGTGGTGACAGTATGGCTATTGGCCTATAGTTCGATAGTTCTGTGGATGAGCTACCTTTATGGAGTGGAATGACATAGGATATTTTCCATATTGAGGGGATTATGGCCTCGGTTATGGTTCTATTGATTAGGATCGAGATAAGATAGGCTATGGCATCTGCAGCTATTTGCAGATATTCAGCTGGGGAGTAGGTCTGCAGAAAGGGTAGTTGGTTTTAGCTTCTTCAGTAGGGATCTGATAAAGGATGTAGAGATAGGCTGGAGGTTAAAGGAGAGTAGTGACTTGGGTTCAGGATTTTTTAGTGTAGAGGAGGGGGGAGGTAGTTGGTTGGCTAAGGACTGAATAGTCTCGGTAAAGAAAGTATTGAAGGTATTTGCTACTTCTTCTGGGCTTTTACCACTTACTGTCCCAGGGGTAGGAGTAGAGGATTTACCTAGATGGAGAAGATTATTTAAACCTGCCCAGAACATCTGGGGGTTGTTTTGGTGTTTATGTTGCAGATGGCAGAAGTAGTATTTTTTGTCAAGGGTGATGGCTTTTTTAGTCTAATTTCTCAGTTGTTGGAATTTAATGCGATCTAGGGGTAACTTGGTAGTGCGCCATTTGTCCCATGCCTTATCTCTAAGTGTTATTTTGGATTTGGACTCTGTTGTTAGCCAGGGTGCTATTCGTATCTTAGTTCTGATTGACCATTTTGGGGCCTGAGAGTCAAGTATGTTAAGAAATATCACATTAAAGAGAGTCACTGCCTCATCTAGGGGAAGGTAGTTTAGCTTTGACCAGTTACAGGATTTAAGTTCCATTAGAAATTTTGTAGGCTCAAGGTTTTTTTTGTTTCTGACGAGCCTGTACATGGGCAGTCTAGCACTGATGGTTTTGTCTTTCATTATGTATGTGACCAGGTGATCACTAAGATCGTTGGGGAGAGTCCCAGATATATACTTATGGGGGTGGCTATTGGTGAGTATCCAATCTTTTTTAATTAATAATGTCAACATCTCTAACGTTAGAAATGGCAGTATTTTTAGCAATCAGGAACATACCTCTCATCTGTCCAGATTTTCGCAGAATGCCCAGTTTTGCCTCACATTGTTGGCCTGTTCCTTTTAAAAGTGTGGTTTTCTGGTAAATCACTGGGGATTGAAGTCACTAAATAATGACCATGCACTTGAGTTTCAGACTTCATATCCTTCAGAAAAATGCATGTTATCACAAATATTGTTATTCTAGCATGTTTCTAAGGTTTAAAAAGCAATATTTAAAATCTGCTCCAATTTTGGGGATTTTTTCCCACCATTATTGTAGGCTTTTTTTCCAGCTTTTTTGTTCTAAGAGGTTGAGAGCTATAATCTGGATACTGGAAAACAATGCTTACCACAGTTTAACAATTAAATGAATACATTTCAAATAAGCACGTTTTTTGTTACTGTGTGGTACTTTTCAAATGTGCTATTGTTTTGTGAGTTCCTAACTCCTGACATCTCAACACAATTAGGACGGTTGATTAAAGTAGTAAAGTGAAGTAATAAAGTGAGACAGCTTAAAGAAAGCATCATACATATTCAAAAAATGCACAATAAATACTGTGCATTTTTATATGGTCTAGATGTGTTTTAGTGTTTGTTTTTTTTGTTAAAATAATCTGCTGTCAAAAGCTCATACTGTTTTACTAGGTAAAACAGTAACACTATTGTGCAAGACCCTTTTTTCCTTACTGTTGTTTGAAATTGAATTAATGTACTTAAGTATAGAAGCATGCAGATAATTTCACATCTTTCTGTTAGTATCTTTAACATCTGATAGTATCTTTAACATCTGATAATGAAAGTCCCAGAATAGTAGTGATTAAGTGGAAATGGTGGAAATACATTCTATGCCTGAAATTGGTAAATCTCTCAGCATAAACCCTTCCCACAGATAGAGTGATCTCAGAGTTAATAAACTGCTGGTGTGGGGAAGCAGGCTCCACACACACACACACACACACACACACACACACACACACACACACACACACACACACACACACACACACACACATATATATATATATATGAAGGGAAACAGGAGGCTTGCTTATGCAAAAAAAAAAAACAGAAAAAAAATACTCAGTGTGTAACAGTGAGTTTATTTCCCTGTAACAGCTGAATGTTTTGGAGTTCTGGGGCTCACATTGTAGAGTCCAAAAATTCCAATAGGTCATTGGTGCAGGAGGCTGCAGAAATGCTTGTTTAGTTATACTGGCTATTTTCAGTTTTGTTTGCAGTATAAAATTGACAGAATGAACCTAAACCCCCACACACACCCACATGCACACACACACACACACACACACACACACACACACACACACACACACACACACACACACACACACACACAAAATAACAAAATAAATAAATAAAAACTTTATAGATAATGAATGCAGTACTTGAGAATTTTCCTATTCATCAGAAATCAAGAGGGAGTCATAATGGGCATCTTAGTGCCATAGGATGATAAGACACAGGCAAGTGGAGGTTCCAGTAGTGGCTCAAGTCAAAATTACTGGGTCTTCTAGCAACACCATGCTCTCTGGACTTACTCTAGTAATTTGTTGGGGCAAGTCATGGATCAAAGGCACTGGGGCAGCCCATCTCTGAGCTTCTGATCAAGGGGGTTTTAATCATAGCCAGCCTTAGGCATAAGCCAACTAGGCGGCTGCCTAGGGCACTGCTGTAGCAGGGGCGCTTTTCCAGTATTTATCTGGTGTAGGTAGACCAGGATGGGGGCACCAAGTGGTGTCATGTGGGGCACCATGGATCCCATTTGCCTAGGGCATCAGTTGACGTAAGGCCATTCCTGGGCTTAATGACCTTCTGTTTCTCTCCCCTTCATCTTTTGGCTTTGGGGTAGGATCCATAGGAAGGCATACAATGTGGGCTTGTGGCATTTTGACCTGCCTCTTCAGCAGCTCAACCAGGCCTGCTACTACCCAACTACAACTCTTCTGACAACATTGTTAGCCTCCACCAGGGACACTCATGTCTCCACCCCCCCCCCCCAGAATCCTTCCCTGCAGCTTTATCAATCATCCAAGAGGCTAACTGAACATGAGTCACCTGGGTCATAGTCAGGGTTTTATCCCACTATGCCACCAGAGCTACTAGCATCTCAGGAATTTGATGAGCCAATGATGGGCTGGGGAGCTGTGAAAAAGCTACACTTGCTGTCTTTTCTCAGAGGGGAGGAATAGAAGACAAGAAGGGGGGGGGGCATTCAGGAGCCTTGTTGCTGGTGGCAGTTCTGGAAATTGTGGTATTGTGAATCAAGCCATTAGTGGGATAGGACACAGAGGAGCTGATGTGTATTCACAGAGTTGCATGTCTCCTTGTAGTATTCCATTGCATGTCCCTGGAGCATGGGGCGCCAAATAGGCAAATCATTATGGAGCTGGAGATATCTGCCCTGCAATGTTCATTAATGCATTCACAGGAAGCAAGCATGAAACTAGCATAGGCAGGTTATTTGCAACATGACATTCCCCCCTGGACAGCTCACCCATCAGCATTCACCAATCAAAGAAATAGGTTTATAGGTCCACTGAGTAGAGGAATGATGATTATGGTGCTTAAAAAAAAAAAAAAAAGATTTGCTTCAGAACTATTGTTATAGCTGTGGTGCTGTTACATGAAAGTTGAAGGCTCATACTATTGATAGGATAACACCCAAAATGCCGGCCAGCATGATCTTTTGTTACCTCATCCCTTCCCTGCATACATCCATTGACACTGCGGTATTATACTTTTTTTTGTTAAATGACTACATACGATAGGTACAAATGCCTCTGTTTTGTAGGAAGTGTGGGAATCAAATCAAGGACTGCAACATTATTCTATCAGTTGATATCTTTAAAGTGTTACACTACAATTAATCTACCATTGTCTCTTCATAATTAAGGCCATCTGATGCATTATTATTCATATAGATTACATAATGTCTTCAGATTCAATCCTTTTATTAAGCCTAGCATATGTTACTCTGTGTGTATGTGTCTGGCTATGCTTTTTGTATAGCTAGTTGCATACTTTTGTATTTTTATTAGTGTACCTTTCCAGTGTTGTGCTTCTTAAAAGCTGTAATGATTTGCAATGCTTCAAACATCATTTCTTTTGTTGCATTTTGCATTAGGTATTTTTGTACAGTCTTTATCTAAATTTATTTTTATGGTAGTTATTATTGTATCTGAAATTAGATGTGTTTATATTTTTCTTTATTCTTGCTATTTCTTTAGTTTTGCTGCTCTCTCCTTATAAGAGCGCTCACTGCTTACAGTGGCCATAGACGTATGCCAAAATCAAATAAATAAACATCTCCTGATTCAGAACTCAGTGACTATCTATGAACCTATGAACTAATGTTTATAGTATACGGCAAATAGCATAAAAAGAAATATGTCCATGCTATTTAGACTTGTCATAATGAATGTATATGCTGGTTATGACTGGACCTATACTCTTCCAGGCAATGTATATTTAGAAAGATATTTTGTATGTATGCATTTGCAGATGATATGCAGATGCCAATAAACGTTTCCATTTTATTCTAGGGTAGAAGAAAGTTTTAAAACTTTATTCTGGTCAATATTTGGCTTATCAGAAGTAATATCTGTTGTGCTGAAGATTGAACACAAATTCATTGAAAACATTGGCTACATACTCTTTGGAGTTTATAATGTTACCATGGTGGTGGTACTTCTAAATATGCTAATAGCAATGATCAACAACTCATATCAGGAGATTGAGGTAAGTATATATCCCACATGCTATTTAAAGTATTTCTATACCTTCTGGATTAAATGTACTAATTAGTCTATATTCTGTTATTAGGGCACCATTGCATAGCATGCCTAATTGTCTGTGAGAACACTATGTATTACTTTCTTATGTAACACCTTGTGATTTTGTTTCAGTGATATCTGTTTACTTAACCATGTTACAAGATACTGTTATTAATATTCACAGTGATGATCAGATAGTGGGAGCCATTTTTTTCTACAGAGAGGTGTTTTTTTATTTTAGTTGACACTGAAAAATTAAATAAAGCACAAGGTGCTTCCCAAATGACTATACAAAAGCTCAATTGAGTTATCTTATCTAACGGATTTTAACTCTGTACTCTGACGTACAGGATATTGTAGGTAATCAAAATGTAGCATTTGTCCCTACCCCATCCATTAGAGATAATTCTGCTCATTCTTCAGAATTTCTTCAGGGTATAAATGACATGTAATCCACTTACAAAAACAGCATTTTTTTTTAGTTCTGCAAGCAGTGCAGCACAGCTGTAAAATCAAAATCTGGCACTGAAATTAAGTATGAAAATCACTATGCCTAGGACCTTCTAGACTAGAGGTGTCCAACATGTAGCAAGGGACTACTTGCCACCCCACAGCTCTCTTTGGTACTGCCTTGTTGTCATTCCTGAATGATATAACTATGTATCTAGATTCTGACATCAAAAGACGAGTAATCTCCGTGGTATCCCCAAAGTCTCAAAACAACCCATTAAAGTGTTGTGGGTCCAAAAACAAGACAGTGTAAGAAACTTCTCTGTGTGGAAGATTTTCAGTCCATATATTTCTAGTTAATCACTGTATATTAATCAGATCAGACAATAGTAGTAGAAGTAACAAACTTAAACTCGTCTTAACTTAAAACAAAACAAAACAAAAAATAATAATAGAAAATATATAATTGTACAGCATTACTAAGTATTCAAAAGTAATCCAAGCAAGGCAGGCAGTCTGTTTCCAGTCGAAAATCCTTTATTAAGTACACAAACAAGCGATCCAAGTAAAACAAAAATAGAGTAATAATTTCCTCACAAGCTTTCTAAATATACTTTTTATCAGGCATGGGAGTGGTTTATTGTGCTGTAAAACAAAGTGTTATTGGTACACATGTTAAATTCACATTCCTTCTCCCATCAGTGTGACATTTGAGCTGGTCCTGCCCTACTTAATAGCTGTCATAATAATATATAACCCTTATGTACTTTAAATAAAATTTATAATGATGTGGTACCTCTTATTTAACCAGATTATTAAGTAGATTATTAAGTCTGTGATTTTATCCAAGACAATATACTACATGGCTGGAAATGTATCAACCTTAGTTCATTTGGCAATCAAAAAATATATATAAATATAGACATATACATTTTGCATGTAAAAATCAATTTCTGTTTTCATAACCTATTGTTAACAAAGATCGCTTTCGTCCTTCTAGACTTCTTCAGGTCTGTGTACAAGAACCCTAAAAACAATCTGTAAAAATATATATAATTGTATAATTAGTTAGTATTGTTATTACACATCATTTTGAATAAAGTGGAAAAAAGAACCAGAAAAAAATAAAAATAAGAAAAAAATGTATGTATGATGATGGAAATTGCTACATTGTTTACATGAATAATTGTATTTTATTTTATTTTACAAATTGGTTTTAAATACCTTTTTAAATCAGTTGAAATTTAAGTGTATATTTTGTTTCCATCATCATGCATAAATTTTTTCTTATTTTTATTTTTTTCTGGTTCTTTTTTCCACTTTATTCAAAATGATGTGTAATAACAATACTAACTAATTATACAATTATATATATTTTTACAGATTGTTTTTAGGGTTCTTGTACACAGACCTGAAGAAGTCTAGAAGGACGAAAGCGATCTTTGTTAGCAATAGGTTATGAAAATAGAAATTGATTTTTACATGCAAAATGTATATGTATATATTTATATATATTTTTTGATTGCCAAATGAACTAAGGTTGATATATTTCCAGCCATGTATTATATTGTCTTGGATAAAATCACAGACTTAATAATCTACTTAATAATCTGATTAAATAAGAGGTACCACATCATTATAAATTTTATTTAAAGTACATAAGGGTTATATATTACTATGACAGCTATTAAGTAGGGCAGGACCAGCTCGAATGTCACACTGATGGGGTAGGGATGTGAATTTAACATGTGCACCAATAACACTTTGTTTTACAGCACAATAAATCACTCCCATGCCTAATAAAAAGTATATTTAGAAAGCTTGTGAGGAAATTATTGCTCTATTTTTGTTTTACTTGGATCGCTTGTCTGTGTAGTTAATAAAGGATTTTCGACTGGAAACAGACTGCCTGCCTTGCTTGGATTACTTTTGAATACTTAGTAATGCTGTACAATTATATATTTTCTATTATTATTTTTTGTTTTGTTTTGTTTTAAGTTAAGATGAGTTTAAGTTCGTTACTTGAACTACTATTGTCTGATCTGATTAATATACAGTGATTAACTAGAAATATATGGACTGAAAATCTTCCACACAGAGAAGTTTCTTACACTTTCTTGCAGACTCTGACATCACATGCATCCTAAATTGTAGTAATTTTTGTTGTATATCTTTGTCTGACTCTACTGCTCCTGTAATATACTGTATATCCATGACTGACATTTTCATTTATTTATTTATTTCCAGTTTGATGACCGGGGAGGTCCACTAGGCTCAGGGAGCCCATTTTCAGTGGAGACCCAGGGAGATAAGCTCCACATTACATAGTTTAGTTACAAAAATGTTTGCTTTACATACATTTGTTACAGGTACAATTGTGGAAAAGAAAAGAAAAAGCCTTTACAATTTCATTGTGTGCTACACCAGAAAACATATACCTGAAATTAGCTGATCCTGAATGTAGAACTAAATATGAATCTAGGCTATGCCGATGGAGATGGTATTTTGATACTGTTGTGAAAACATGACAAAAATAACTCAAAATGTATAGTTGTATGGAGGGAGCAGTCTTCTAAGGATCCAGATATTTGGACAATTCACAGTATGTCAAATGAAAGCACACTAGTAGGATAAATGTGTCTATAAAATGGTTCAGCCATAACAATATATATTGTAATATGCAGTGGCAGATAAATGTACCTTGGGTCCTAGGTGTTTTTTTTTTCAAACCATGCCCACCCCCCCCCCCCTCACATTTTTTTCTTTTGGATGGCAGATAAATGCAGAATTTGTGGGGGGTTCACCTTCTTGACAGTAATAGATATGTAATCACTTAACAGATTGTTTTAAATTAAATTAATTGTTTAATAAAACATCGTTTTTGAGTATTTGTTTTTAATTCTGGTAGACTTGTGCATTTCTTCAGCAAGAAGTAAAACAAAATTTAATAATGAAAAATAACAAAATTACATATTTTAGAATATTTAAGCTGTAAAACACCACTCTAACTGCTGTTAAAACACAGTTGTAATATCTGTCTATATTAACTATAAATAAATATATATATATATATATATATATATATATATATATATATATATAAAAGCTAATTAAGGCAATACTAATTTCCACTTCATAGCTAACAACAGAATACCCTCTATGTCTCCTTCTGAGCATGATGGCAATCTTAACACATTAGCTGAAATTTCTTTTAAATCTGAGACCTTTCCATTTGGGGACTTCAACTACCATAAATAAACTGGCTGACCTACACTTCCAATGGTCATCCTGCACAGCACTTCCTTGACATTACAGATGCTTACTGTCTTTCACAAATAGTTAACCATCCTAATAAGAACCCCAGTATCCTTAATTTAGTCCTCACAAATATGGCCAGTTCTTGCATGGCTTGTATGTATCATCACGTCTTGTTAAATCAGACCATAATTTAGTGACCATTTCCTTTAAAAACTGATGGTACTTCACCTGTACATAGTTCTGTGTTTAGGGACTACTCAAAAACAAACCTTCTTCAGTTACTTGATGACTCTCTGCTGTAATCCTCCTCTGAAGGATCCCATTGCTAAAGCTGCTGCCTATGCCTCTGACTTCTACTCTCACTTAAATAGTTGTATTGATAAGGCAGTCTCTATTTGCAGCAAATATGAGAAAGTTAAAAACAAACCCCTGGGGTGGAATGCCATAAATAAATGATATAACAGGATAAGGAAGCTACTTAATGCTTAAAAGAGGTGTCATTCTCCCTAAATTAACAGCACACTTAAGCAAATTAACAAAAAGGTTAAGGGAACTATTTAGAAGCTCAAAGCAAAGTATGAACATAAAATAGTCACTAAAACCAAAAATTACAGCAAATCTTTATTAAAATATGCCAGTAAGTTAAGAACTAACACTCAACAGTATTTGGAGCTATTTCTCAGTAACACTATACTCATTGACCCAAAGGGAATGGCTAATATCCTAGGTAACAAATGTAGTGCAAATTTTACTCTACCCACATTTATACCTGTCCCTCAGGTACCACAGTCCCAGTCACCCTCTTTAATTAGTATGGAACAAGTTATTTCAACCCTTTTAATATCTAAGAATACTTCATCCATGGACTCTGACAACATAGCAGGTTGGCTGACTATTAGTGCCAAATATGGCCTTACTGAATCTCTACTTATACTCTTTAAGCTAAGCTTCTCTACTGGCTACATTCCAGAAGACTGGAAAATAGCTATTGTAATGCCATTACATAAGGGTGGCCAACTATGGACCCTGCTATCTATAGTATTGCATTAGTCAAGTTACTGGGGGTTGCTGTAATGATTAAGGTATTTACCTCACAGATACTCACTGGCCTCATATGTACAGCCAAGGAGCGCTTTATCTCAGACTTCATTAATCTAGACATTGAAAATCTCTCAACCCTGGGCCATCATCAACTTGGCTTTATCAAAGGTAGGTCCTGCCTCTTTAACCTCAGCATTTTTTTTTTGAAAAGGTAACTGAAGCAGTAGATAGTGGTTATGTAGTGCATACAGCATCTCTAGATTTGGCCAAGACCTTTGGCACTTATCCCCATGCAAGCATTATTGATAGACGTGTAAATCTGAATATAAATCCTTATGTTGCGCAATGGCTAGCTACCAGAACCCATGTGGTTAGAGCATTAGTTGTCACTTCTGAAAGCAAAACAGTTACCAGTGGTGTACCATGGAGCTCAGTTCTGGGCCCTTTCCTATTTGGCATATATTTTGCAGACCTTCAGGATGGTGCTTCTGGCCAATTGTTAACTAAGTTTGCAGAGGACTGTAAATTATGGGTTGTTATTCGATCTTCAGCTGACTCACAATTGCTGCAACAAGGCTTAGACTATGTTAACAATAGAGGCAAGGGCAATGATCTCAAATTAAGTGAAAAAAAAAATAAAGAAATGTAGCATATCTCATTTTAACAAACAAAACAGTTTCACTTACCACAAAGGAGATGCACTTCTTCAATCAAAGAATGTTGTAAGGGATCTGAGTACGTCTGTTAATTTCTTTTCATTTGACTAACATGTGTCCACAGTAGTTCAGAAATCCTTTTATCTGGCCCCACTAATTTGCAAAGACATCTCCACTATTTCCAAAGAAGTCTTAATTCCCCCTTTACTCATGTTTTATTATACCCATTATTGAAACTAATGCCCTTTTGACATGTATTTAGCTAAACATATTACATAACTTTAGAGACCTCAGAGATTCATAACTTAAAAAATCAATGGCCTCAAAAATCTTAGTTACCAGGAGAGACTGTTAGCCCTCATTTGGTCCATAGTGCCTGAGTCACAGCTATGAAACACTTCAGTGCATACGTGAATATGCATAGCACTTACCTGACTCTTTCCCTGGTGCCACGTGAACAAATATAGCATGTCATTTAAACACTACATTTACTGCCATCACTGTGGCTGTGATATTCAATTATGCATCCTTTTACCAGCATGAAGGCACTATGCTGACACTCACGCATGACACATCAGACTCATGTAACTGTGTTCTAAATTTGCTGTGCTGTTTGCTACTACTCAGTTGGATTATGCTTTTTTATTATTTTTTTTTCTGAATATATCAAATCATCAGCTTTGTAAAAAAATTGCATTTAGTTTTACATACATTTGTTTCTTAAAAGCTTTTAGTAGTTATAAAGGGGCGCAGTCCTTGTGCATTTAATATGGAAAATAAGAATAAGAATAGAAAACAGTATAAGAAAGAAGTCAGATGTAAAGAGACAAGACATGTCTAGCTAATGGAACATACCTTTCAGCAGGCTGTGTACTTGCTCTACTAAATTCCTCATTTGTGCATGGCAGGTAATGAATGCCTGAGGACCGTAATATAAAAGGAACATGCGCTGTACTCTTAGCAGTACATATGCTGGTGTAATCCTGGAGTCATCTGCAATGAAGGACTTTTTTAAGCAGGATCTACTTATTATCCATAGATGCAGAAATTATCAGGACATTTGATATACAATCCTTTTCTTAATTTTGATATGTGCTTAAGTCCTGATAGCTGAGTTCAGGACATATTTCCCTCATCTCAAGGTCTCTTGGTAGCAGTATGCCATCATGTTTTTTTATTCCACACTAGCAATGACAAACCAAATGCAGACACACTTATAATCAAACAATGAAAACCCTGTATTCATTTTTTTCGGTCCATTTCTTCAGATCGGTTGGGATTTTTGTGTTCTTTTATACTAAATGTCTATGTGAGGCCTTTCCAAAAAGTTAGAGCTTATGGAATAATGGATTTTTCATTTCATAAAAACTGTGACCTGACAGACAAACAGGATGAATACTGTACACTGATGCTGAACTGTAGTTTATGAAATAAACAGTGAACCTACTTCACCTAACATTGAGATGTGCCACACTGAACATTAACTCAGAATAAGAAAGTCAAGTCAAGTAAAAGGCTATTTATGATGTCAATATTTTTACACATTTTTTAATAAAGTGCAGGGACATTAGATGAGTGGGTTAGTTGCCTATAGTTTAGCAGCAGTTAACGTAGAGTCTTCTGAAACTTCAAGCATTCTTTAATTAATGCATTTTTGTGTTTATCAGTAAATTATTTACTGATTCATGTGAATCATTCACAAATCATTTAAGTTTTTTAATATGTTTTCTGTCCAGAGCAGAACAATTGTACATAAGACATTGGGGTTTACGCCTACCTGCTCTTGCCAGATTCAGAAAATGTCTACAGTAATAAATATGTTTCTATCTCTGCTGACAGATACGTAAATGTGTGAATTCGCCTCCTCCTGCAGTATGCTTGTAATTAGAAACATAAAATCTGTCTAAATGTAAAATAAAATCTGCAGCAGTATGCCATTTTTAATGATAACAATGTGGGCTGTAATTATACCAAGAAATGAAATGATGAGTTTTTAAAGAATGATTTAAAAATGCAAGTAACATATAAGCATGTGAGTGCAAAGCCCCTTGCAAGATTATGCAAACATTATCAAATGGTGGTGATAATGACATACGTACTGGACTAACAATTACATATTTAGAAAATATTACCTAAAGCTTTTCTTAAACATGTTCAATTTATTCCAAATATCAAAGGGAAATGCATACGTTTCACTGTTATTTTTTTCCTCAGGCAGACGGACAAATATTGACATGTATGCGGGATAGAATAAGGGTATTCATTATGGACTGTGCCAAAATGTGGGGAAATCTGAACTATCATCTGTTTATTTATTTATCTAACTGTTTTACAGAGAAAGTACAGTTCTGAAAGTAAATATAATTGTAGATGTTTGAATGATCACTACTGCATTATCCTTAGCTATATGAGTTATGACCTGCATAGGAAATAACAGCAGCCCAGCTTTCAAAGCTTCAGGGTACCTTCCACATGCCCAAACTGTCAGTCAGTTTGAGTTGAGCTGACTAAAATGAGACGTCTGGGTGCCAGTCCTTCAGAGCTTTCATGCCAACAGAGAGAGGGAGGCTGAGCCCTGAAAGGACTATGCTAGGAATAACAACAAAATTAAATTTCCACACCATGGCATAAACAACACAACAGAAACCAAGGGTGATGAAAAAAGGGAGTGGCTACTGCAGCAGTGATCAGAAACATAAACTCTTATTTTATATTTATCTGCACAACTGCACTATATTCATCATATTGATCACTGCTGCAGTAGCCTTAGCTTTAAAGGGAAAACTACCTCAGCTAAGTAAATTTCGTAGGTGGAAGAAGAAGAGTCCAGGTGCCCCTGATGAATGGTTCTACAAGGCTTGACCTGGACATAGAGAAGGAATCAAGCTTATACTGTTTCAAAAAGATTGGATAGAGGACCGAGTAACAGCTTATAGAATCCAACCCTTTCCAAATAGCCATAGATGAAGGCATGGCCCTGGTAGAGTGGGCACTGACTCTTCCTGGAATAGTACTATCGTGGTAAGTATAACAAAAGGTAATAGGTAATTAGGCAACAATTTGGAAATAGTCTGCTTTGACACAGGCTGTCCCTTCTTAGCTTCACAACAAATGAAAAATTGATCTGAAGATTTGAAAGATTTAGTTCTGTCAAGATAGTATCCAAGTTGTCTGTGGACATCCAAGGTATGAAGTAAACTTTCTCCCTCATTTTTAGGTTCAGGAAAGAAAACAAGGAGATGGATAGCTTGGTTTAAAGTAAACTAGGATAGTACTTTAGGCATGAGAGAAGGATTAATTCTCAAAGAAACCCCATGTCTTTGGAAAATGTGACAGGGCTGACTCAACATAAGAGCCTGAAATTCACACACTCTTCTTGAATAGGTCAGAGCAAAAGATAAAATTGTGTTCTATATTTAGAACCTCAAGTCAGCCAAATGAGCTGTTTCAAATGGAGCAAGTGCTAACTTCTGTAACAGAAAATTAAGTTCCCATGGAGAGGGGCACCAGTTATATAAATAATTTTTCAAAAAGATTTTAACATGAGAATGCATTTAAAGAGGATCAGTAGGCAAACATGCTGAAATAGCTGATAAATGAACCTGGATGGAGGAGTAAGAAAGGCAATAGGATAGTAACACATGCAAATGTTGTAAAACCAGAAACCAAGTAGCCCCGAATGTGAGATGGTTATGTTGTTGGCACCAACTAGATCACTTTTTTCACTGAAGAATATATGATTTTCTAGTAGCAGGCTTCCCTATCTCCATTAGTATCAGCTTAATCGCCCCAGTAAATGGTGCTTAAATGGAAGTAAACCCTATCATCCAGACATCAAACACACCTGCTTATGTGAGTAAGCTTGTGGCAACTGCCCATGGCCATTTCCAAAAGAAGGGAGAGCCATGATTGCCTGAGCCAGATGGGAGTCACCACAATGATCATGGCGAATTCCTTCTGAATCTTCAGAAGTACCATATATATAGGTGTAAAAGGTGGAAATTCATATAGCAACATTCCATTGCAAGAAAAATAAGAGGTATCTGTCTTCAGGGTCATCTTTCAAGGAGCCCTGGAGCAAAATGTTGCCAATTGATATTTCAGAGAAGAGGCAAGTAGATCTACATGAGGAATTCTGCACAGATGGATCAAATTTAGGAAGAGCCCCTGATCTACTTTCCTTTTGTGAGGGTCTGTCCTTGTCTTACTTAGCTTGCCTGCCACACAGTTTGATTCTGATGGAATGTAAGATGCCTGTAAAGTGAGATTGTGCTATGAGCTATACTGCAAGCAAACATAGCTAGTCTGCAAAGGAGGAATGACCTTCTTCCCCCTTCCTTGTTGATGTACCTAATTACTGTGGTATTGTCTGTAACTACTTGAAGAGGTCTGGAGGATCCAAAGATGACTCAGAGAGTTGAGTGCCTTGATCAAGGCAAGCATCTCCTTTTATATTTATGTGCTTCCATCTGTCTTTGGTGTCCCACATATTTTGCACTTTTCTCCCTCTTGAGTCTGCTCCCTAAGCAAATTCAGAGGTATCTGTGATGACCGACTTCTTTGGAACTGGTAGGAGGAAGTGAAAGCCCAGATTTAAGGATATTTGTTTTCTTTAACAAATGATTTCTCTTCTGGCAATCCCCATGGATGGGATTTGAAAAGGCAAAGGATGTTTGTGCTGTGACCAAAGAAACTTCTAATACCATTGTAGGTTTCTAATGTGAAGTCATGCCATATGTATCATAAGAATCATAGACACCATGAGACCTTGAAATCCTGAGGTAGTCCCATGCAGTGACCAAAGTCTGACATATTCTGTAAGTAGTCTCAGAGAAAGCGAAACACCCATATGGAGATTTAGATACTGAACTCTCTTTTGAGTCTAAATCAGAAATCTTATGATATATTTATCTGCACAACTGCACTATATTCATCATATTGATCACTGCTGCAGTAGCCTTAGCTTTAAAGGGAAAACTACCTCAGCTAAGTAAATTTGGTAGGTAGAAGAAGAAGAGTCCAGGTGCCCCTGATGAATGATTCTACAAGGCTTGACCTGGACGTAGAGAAGGAATCTTGTACCTGTCTCTTCATCTTTAATTCCATATTCAGGCTCTTTAGTCTCTTCTGGAAGAGAGGTATCCCTCTTTCTTTACCAGAAACTGCTTTATTAGAAGAACCAATAGACTGAATTAAACTCTGAACCAAACCTAGAACCCTACTCATATCTAAGGAAATTGAGAAGGAGTAGATAAAAGTTTAGTTTTCTATATGGGTGGCACAGTGGTGCAGCAGTTAACGTTGTCGCCTCACAGCAAGAGGTTTTCCAGTTCGATTCTCAGCTGGGGTGTCTTCTGTGTGGAGTTTGCATGTTCTCCCTGTGTTCGCGTGGGTTTCCTCCGGGTACTCCGGTTTCCTCCCACATTCCAAAGACATGCATCTGGAGCATTTCTCCCCGAGCCTCCACTGAAAACAGGCTCTGTGGAACCTAGTCGGACATTCTCGGTCAACAAATGTTAAATAAATAAATAATAATAAAATATTACTTTTTGACAGGAAAAAATATGGCCA
Organism: Protopterus annectens; assembly: GCF_019279795.1. Taxonomy (NCBI): domain Eukaryota; kingdom Metazoa; phylum Chordata; order Ceratodontiformes; family Protopteridae; genus Protopterus; species Protopterus annectens. The sequence continues at coordinate 1,363,862,173 of NC_056733.1, forward strand.
ATAATTTTATTAATTACAACAGTAGCTTCCCCTGGGATGAGCATAAAATTTTTATAAAACACGGACGTCTTCCATGTTCCCTATCCCAGGATTGACAAGAGTGTCTCTTCCTTGTTCACTGAGCAGACTTCAACAGTCACAGAGGACATGACTATCCCCGGGTCCATTGAGGATGTAGGTGCTACTCCAGACAGATCCATGGTAGAAGATGAGTTCTCTGAGATACATCTAATGGCCACAGCAGAGTCACCCACCTGCGGCTGAGACTAAGTACTATCCTTCTGTGGTGACAAAGGCTGTTTGCTGAACTTTTTTTTTTGTGACTGTGAGAAGGACCAACTGTGGACTAGCAGTTAGTTCCATGGTCATGCTGAGTAAGGTGCTTGTTTCCTAGCAAAATAAGCAGCAAACGCCAGTAAAACTTAAAAGTCTTTAAACTTAACTTTTTTACATATGTTAAAAGCATGTTAAAACTTTTCAACAGCCCCAAAAGTAAAATAAACACAATTTATCCAAAGAAAAATATGTTTTTCAATTACTTTAAACAACTTTTAAAATGACAGGAAAAAAGACCACTCTCATTTAAAAGTACAATACAGTCTTATCACAGGCCATTAAAACGTAATCCACTAGCTTTAAAATATCTTTGCTGAAAGTGTTATAAAATAAACTATTTTTAATATGGAAGTTTTTTCCCCAAAGGTAACTTATCTACCCAACAAAGGAACAGAACAAGCTCTGAGGGGCTTGGCACCCAAACCTGTCTTTTGAGTCAGCTCAACAAGAGATGACTGAATGGTTTTAGCTTGTGGAAGGTGCCCTTAATCTTTGGAAGCTGGCCAACTGTTATATCCTATGCAGGATATAACCCATATAGCTAAGACTACTGCAGCAGTGATGAATATTATGAACATACATAGTCTGTAGATTGAGGGCATGTATCAAAAACAGCGCTGACATACAAGACCATATACACTAGACAGTAAGTTAACATCACAATGACTTAGTAGTTAACATTTAGGGAACACATTTTCAATTCTGGCGTTTGATCTTGCCCTTTGTACACTGTCTACATGAATTTTGCATGCTCTGAGTGTAGCAGTTTCTTCATACCTCTAAAACTTGATAATTGGATGTACTGTAATTCCCCATACAAAGACTCACCTTCTTATTTCAAGTTCCATTATATACTAAATTCTCATTTAATCAACTAAGAAGAATGTATATGCTACCTCGTAGGTCACATTAAGGTTAAATAAACTGTCCTTGAACTCCATCACTAAAATTTTGCTTCTTTCCATGTATTTTTTTTTTTTTTTTCTTTTTTACTCTTAACTTCACAAATGTCTTAAAAACTCTTTTATATGTATATATATATATATATATATATATATATATATATATACCAATGCATTTTATTTACTGTATTTTATAACAATGTCGGCCATTTGTCTTTTTTTTACAATCACTTTAATGTTGTGTACTTTTGTTTACTTTTATGACCCTGGGTGGGCTGAGACTGAGGTTTGGCAGAAATTATCAGTCCTCCAACCCACTAAAAATATTCAAATCTATCTATCCATCTGTCTGTATATCTATCTCTATCTATCTGTCTATCTATCTATCTATCTATCTATCTATCTATCTATCTATCTATCTATCTGCCTATCTACCTATCTATCCATGCATCTAGTATGACTAGTACACTCATATTGTCTACTCAGCCCCTATTAGTCCAAACATTGAATATAATGCCCCTGTCCAGACACATGCAACATCTAGAATGCCCACAAAGATACTTTACTAAAAGGATATCAGGCCTAAGCAACATGTCCTGCATAAACCAACTCAAAGCCCTGTCACTATACTCAGCATCCTACAGACTGCTAAGAGGTGACCTGTGTCTGCCATACAAGGCATCCTCAGACACATTACTGATGAATTTGCTGCACATCAACAAGTCAAATGATATCAGAAATACTTGGTCTAGAGATCTAAACATCTTCTGCAATATCAACAGAAAAGTATTGAGGGACTTGTATATTTTGCAGAGGATACTACCGCTGAGGAACAGACTCCCGATCCACATAAAACAAAGTTCATCTCTGTCCATTTTTAAGCACAGCTTAGATCTATGGATGGGAAACAGAAAATTTACCTCAGGACTGCCATCTGTACTACTAATGGACTGAAGCAGCTCCTAAGGGCTTTATCCCATGCATGGATCCCTCAAATTATCTGTGATATGATTCCATTCATTCTCATTAGGGGTAATGTATAATTACTGACCACAGGATGGGTAAGGCCATTCTACAACCAAAACATATACGTTATTTTGAGCATAAAAAGGAAAACTGGATGGGCTTAAAATGGCCTGCAAGGGTAGCTAGCCTATTACTTACCTATGAGCCTATTAACCTTTGAGTGGACAGGGTTCAACCTGCCAAGGATTAGAACCCCCTAAACTGCATTCCCAAAAAAAAAAAAAGAAAAAAGTTTTTTTTTAAGTGCTGCCCCCTACCAACTTCATGGTCACACCTTCTCAAAGAATGGGGAAATTATTCTAGAAAAGGGCATGACTGCCAGCACTCATGTACCATGATTTCCTAGGAGAATCTCCAATACTAAGTGATTTGTATCTCAGACAAGTTTAGCTTATGAATTAAATCTTTAACCAGTCATAATTTACCCCTATATACATGTGTGTAGGGAGGGTGCATATACAAATATGTATATATTTTGTTTATTACTTTAGTTGAATTTTTATCAGGGTTAGAACACTGATCACTTTTTGACAAATTTTAGTCTCAGTCTCGGATAAATAGCTGACCAGACTTACAGGTACAGAAGAGTATATTGCAGTGAAGTGACAGTAAAACTATATTAATACTTATTTTAGAATATGGCATAAAATTGAAGTAAAAATATATGGTTACCTAAAAAACATCATAAGTAGTATACTAAAACTACAATTCAGTGGTCAGTATTCAACCTACAAGGACAAAAACAAATGCCATAGAATACTATAGTTATAAAAAAATTGTCGCATTGCATAATTATGGAGAAGGAAAAGAAAGTGTTACCATATCGAACAAGTTCAAGTTAATTAGGACAGCTTTTTGATGTGGTACGTGATTTGAAGGTACGTATGATCAAAGGGAGAAAAAAAGTGACAAAAAAAAGAATAACAGTAAAAAGCTGGAGGACAGTCTAATGGGTATGCATAATGAATCAGTTAAAAGAATATGAAATCACAAAGCATTAGGTTATCCGTGCACCATGTCATAACAGCATCATAGGACTATGGACATAATAGTTATTTATATTTTCCATTTCAATCAGTGTGTTCTTTTCATTCATACTGTGCTTTGCTTTTAATCATGCTATTTGAATAAGCATGCTCTGGGCATTTTTGTTCTTATTTGGCAGTCCCTCTTTCTGTTGTCCACGTCAGAGCAATTTGAGACTATAAAAATAGAAAGAAGCCCATGTGACTGAGATCTGAAAAAACAACATGGTCTTAGAAAATCGTGTGGAAAAATAAAATAATGCAAATCCCTACAATCAAAATATTTCAGTCTAGTTAGCTTAAGACTTACCATCAGAATGGAAAAATTCAAGTAATTTTATGAATATTTTTACCTGATAATTTTCCTAAGATATCTGCCCAATTTTTACTTTTTAATATCCTTCTTATTATCTCATCAAATGTATGTGTGTGTGTGTGTGTGTGTGTGTGTGTGTGTGTGTGTGTGTGTGTGTGTGTGTGTGTGTAATATATATATATATATATATATATATATATATATATATATACATATAGATAGATAGATTTCAAAATGGTGATAATTATGGACAGTATTGCTCTGTTTGACAGATACTTAAACCTTGCCTGTGATATAAATAGGACCTGCTGGAGAGATAGGTATGTATCCCACAGACTACCCAGTCTGTGGAACAAACTCCCCATCCATGTGAAGTAGAGTTACTCCCTAACTCAATTCAAGTGCAACTTGGACAGTTGGATGGGAAACCAGAAATTCATCCCTGGTTTGACACTTATGTCTCTAATGGACACAGGTAACCTGTAAATGGTTAATCTCCCAGGCCCATGCTTACACTTATCAAGGGTATCAGAACTTGTCAAAGATTTGGGATGCACGGCTAGGCTTAAAAAGGCCCTTGTGCTCATCAGCCTAGTAAATACCTATGAACCTATGAACTTATGAACATGCTTAATTGGTCTCCAAAATTTTGAAAATGATACCAACCACATTTTTCAAATAAATGAATGGAAGATTTTTTTTTATTGTAAATATAATGGGCCAGTGTTAGAAGGCTATACTCATCTTTGTCAAAATGGCAAGCCTCTGTTGTTAGTCCAATATTTCTGTCTGATTTTTATCAACTCAATGACACTGAAACAGGAATAAGTGAAAAATGAAAATAAAATACAGCACTCCTTACAAATGGGTGATCTCATGTGTTTATAAAAAGACATATTTAACATATTGTTAAAGTTTGTTATCTTATGTTAATGAAATAACATATTTTGGAAAAAAAAGACATTAGTTTTGATTCAAAAAAGCCTGGGTGGTCCTCTAAGACCATGTGCTCATTATGGTGTAATGTGCGCATGGTAGCACACTGTTTTGTATTTAGTAAGAGGTTCTACAAACTGTGTAGAGTGGCACAAACATGATAAACATTGTGGCATACTAATTACAACATAAGCAGCTGAATTGTATGCTAATCAAGCAATTTAAGCTGGAGGAGCTATTCAACAAGCTATAAACCAATTATGTATACTCAGCGTACATTTTTCCTGCGAATTCCAAAACCTACTGGAATACAGCCATGGAAGGTACTCTGCACAGAAAGACTGCTAGGGGCTGCAATTGCTCTTATACATATGTATGTGAAACAGGCACAAGTCTATGCTGCTACTGCTGCTGCTGCAAATAGACCCCAGCCAAGAAGGAGAAGGATATTTTGACCACTGTTAACTTACCATGGTCTGCATTATATGGAAATTGTAGTGGTACAGGGTGGATAGAGACACTACAGGAACTCTACAACAACTGTCCTCCACAACTGAGACTAAGGGCAAACCAAGGAGAACCAATGCCTCTGGAGACTAAGGAATGTGTAACACTTACAGTTTTAGCTACATGAACCTTTCAGAGGCCAGAAGTGCATATGCTGGTGATATCGTATTCATCATCATCCATGATGGTACATCAGTTCCTGAATGCTATGCAACACCATGCCACTGCTTACATACAGGTTTCACCATACACACATGGAAGTAGGATGACTATACAACTGCAAGAGCAAAACTCTTTAAACCCAAGTTGTAATGTTGAAACACAAATAGTACTTGGCTCCTTATCTCTAAAACAACAGAAAAATGCAGTTTGTAGATTCTAAGGAATAACACATAAGTCACCTATTATGAATGCTTTCTACTCAATTTTTCACAAAAATGTGTACACATGTACAACACAAAAGTAAATTTTATATGATTACTAGGCACCTCTTACTGTGCCCAGTATTCTTCTGGCAGTGTCTATGGGTCATTTTACAAGCATTACACCTCTATCATTGACAATATAATACTTTGCCATGGAATAAGAAAAGACTGTAAAGTAGCCAGTTTTAGCAATAACACTTGTAATGAGAGTTAATAAGCTTGTCTATCTGTGAAAGTCAATGCATGGCAAAAATGCCTGTGCCAAGAGTGAAGAATAAGAAGTGCATACAGATAACAGTTTAATCCCCTAATGCATATTATATATATATATATATATATATATATATATATATATATATATATATATATATATATATATATATATATATAAAACAGTTGCCTTCATAACATGTGAACAAATCTAGCATGTACCGGAAAAATTCAAGCATACCTTAGCAACATCAGAAGACTTCTGTGCAGATAAATGCAAAGGAGTGTTAATCATCTGTGTTCTACAAATACACAACTCCTCTCACCTTCAAGTTCTCTTGCTACACGATTACCTTGTCATGGTGCAGACTTATGCATCTGAGCGTAGTGAAGATGCAAATGAGGTGTGAACTCATTAGAATGGCTAAATCCCAAATGTTGGGCTTCATGTAGCTGTTGTAAACATAGTGTAGGCATTACCTCTATGTTTGTTGCTAATGGATTGCAACTGTGAATTATTAGTGGGAGAAAAAAGGAAGGCGCAACAATTCAGACTCCCTTACCTGCAGTGGATGTGTCAGCAAGGATACATTTACAAAGTGTAGAAGTATTTGTAGCAAGGGTTTAAATGGAAGTAAGCAGCACACATTTCTTAGTTTCTGTTCACTAATCTCCAAACTCCTCTGCCTTTGTTGAAAATGGTATATTATTGTCAGTTAATATCCTTGTACATCTTAAGGAAAATTATACAAAATGCCTTACAGACTGCCTGTCTGAGATCACTGCTCAGATAAGAGAAGATTGAACACAATACAAAGAGAAGACAGAGAAGCATTGCTGCAAACAATACACACAAAGGGTTGTGTGATCAGTCATTGTACTAAATATGTAATTAACACATGGACAATCAACTGAGAGTATACAAGTTGTATATGTTTTGTTAATACTGTGGATGAAATGGGACTTGCTACAACTGAGAGTATACAAGTTGTATATGTTTTGTTAATACTGTGGATGAAATGGCACTTGCTACTGTGTACAATGGTTTTCATTCCTGTTGCAAAGTTGTTTTTGTGGCAAAGAGGGATAGGAAACTTGTACTGTGTTTTATAGGTTCATTGATGTGAGAGTTCAAATCCAGACATGTATAAAATCTTTCATGTGTACTAACATTTATTTTGTGTTGTTGTTTATTTTATTTATTTTTTGCTGTTGTTTTAATACCACTACTTGCATGGTGCACTGCTTAGTGCAAACACAGGAAATGGATAAATACAATAAATGTCATGTAATGCACTTCTGTGATAAAAAAATACATAAACTACACCTGTGAATCATGTATGTGTGTAGCACATCTGCTAAACATGGTGATTTATGCTGTGTTTTAAGGATGAAACCCAATAAACACTGCTCACAATGATTAAACAAGGTGAGCTTTGCTTGTCACATTTGTGCATTACTTACCTTTGCACAAACCTGGACTAATGTCTCACACATGAGGCAGACAAAACACCTGCCTGCAGGATGCAGACATTCTCAATTTCAAAAAGGATACATTGTTGCATATTTTGCTTTCCACTGCGCAAACCCGCTAGGCAGCGGTTAGCAATGTTCAATGACACCTGCAGGTCTAGAATATCAGCAGACAGCAAACAGACAGAAGACAATTTCAAAAGAGATACATTGTATCTTCCATGTTTGCTACCACTCAAACATGCTAAGCTGTGTTGCAAGGCAGTTAACAGACATACTTAATAATGAATATGAAAATATACAGCTGTTTCTAAACTGTTCCTGTGGCAGCAGGTGTAAGTGTAGGGCTGCAATGCAGGTGAGCCCAGGTTCTAATTTAGCACACTCCCAATTTTATTAATGCTTGTCCACTCAGTTTTAAACAAATACAAAACATTCAAACATAATTATAACTAATATGCATGTTTAGCAGTGGAGCTCATATGAATTATATGTGTAACAAAGTGTATACTGAATCTTATCTTTCTGCAATTATAATTGTCTTCTATGGCCTTGGATGGCCTTCAGACCTCAATGATACTTAAATACACATGAATGTGTAACCAAGACATTGTCCGGTCACACCCCTCAGTCTGTTGTTTGTGTGTGTGTGTGTATGTGTGTGTGTGTGTGTGTGTGTGTGTGTGTGTGTGTGTGTGTGTGTGTGTGTGTGTGTGTGTGTGTGTGTGTGTGTGTGTGTGTGTGTGTGTGTGTGTGTGTGTGTGTGTATGTGTGTGAGGGTGTGTGTGTGATATGTGTGTATAGAAATATGTGTGTATATATATATATATATATATATATATATATATATGTATATATATATATATATATATATATATATATATATATATATATATATATATATATGTGTATATATATATATATATATATATATATATATATGGGTCTAGGACTATTCAATGAAAGCATATTTCACTGAAGCACATTTGACTGTGCACAATTCACTGAAAGCTCAATTCACTGAAAACAGAATTCACTGAAACACATTTCACTGAAATTCAGTTATATATGGCCTTTTCCCCACTGTAGTGCAACCCTGAAGTTAGAATATATAGTAAGGGGGGGAGTGTGGGGGGCACTACCCCCACATTGGGGATGTGGGAGGGGTGTGGCGCCCCACATAGTTTGGATATATATTAAGTTTAAAAAAAGAGTAATTTATTGAAATTGCAAGTATCCATGTGTATAGTTCAAAATATTTAAAATAGGTAGGGAACAATGCACCCCACACCCCCCAATGTGGGGGGGGGGCGATTCCCCCCCTTACTATATATTCTAACTACAGGGTCACACTACAGTGGGGAAAAGGCCATATATAACTTTCAGTGAAATGTGTTTCAGTGAATTGAACTTTCAATGAATTGTGCACAGTCAAATGTGTTTCAGTGAAATATGCTTTCAGTGAATAGTCCTAGACATATATATATATATATATATATATGTATGTGTGTGTGTTTTGTGTGTGTGTGTGTGTGTGTGTGTGTGTGTGTGTGTGTGTGTGTGTGTGTGTGTGTGTGTGTGTGTGTGGTGTGCATGTGTGTGGTGTGTGTGTATATGTATATATGTATATGTATATATATATATATATATATATATGTATATATATAAATATATACATATATATATATATATATATATATATATATATATATATATATATATATATATATATATATATATATATATATTTATATATAGCATCATCTTCTTTTGGCTGTTCCCATTAGGGGTCACCACAGTGGATCACCTGTTTCCATTTCTTCCTGTCCTCTGCATCTTGCTCTGTCACACCAACCACCTGCATGTCCTCTTTTACCACATCCATAAACCTTATCTTAGGCTTTCCTTTTTTCCTGTTACCTGGTAGCTTCATCCTTAGCATCTTTTTCCCAATATACTCAGCATTCCTCTTCAACACATGTCCAAAACAATGTAATCTTGCCTCTCTGGCTTTGTCTCCAAACCTTCCAACCTGGGCTGACCCTCTAATATACTTATTCCTAATCCTCTCCAACCTCGTCACACCCAGTGCAAATCTTAACATCTTTAACTCTGCCACATCCAGCTCAAACTCCTGCCTTTTTGTCAATGCCACTGTCTCCAACCCATATAACATAGCTGGTCTCACTATCCTCTTGTAGACCTTCCCTTTCACTCTTACAGGTACTCGTCTGTCACAAATCACTCCTGACACTCTTCTCCACCCACTCCATCCTGCCTGTACTCTCTTCTTCACCTCTCTTCCACACTCACCGTTACTCTGAACTGTTGACCCCAAGTATTTAAACTCATCCACCTTCGCCACCTCTACTCCTTGCATCCTCACCATTCCTCTATCCTCCCTCTCATTCACACACATATATTCTGTCTTAGTCCTGCTGACCTTCATTCCTCTTCTCTCTAGAGCATATCTCCATCTCTCCATGGTCTCCTCCACCTGTTCCCTACTCTCACTACAGATCACAATGTCATCTGCAAACATCATAGTCCACGGGGACTCCTGTCTGATCTCGTCTGTCAACCTGTCCATCACCAATGCAAATAAGAAAGGGCTCAGAGCTGATCCTTGATGTAACCCCATCTCCACCTTAAACGCATCTGTCACTCCCACTCACCGCTGTCACACTACCCTTGTACATATCCTGTACCACTCTTACCTACTTCTCTGACACTCCTGACTTCCTCATACAATACCACAACTCCTCTCTATGCACCCTGTCATATGCTTTCTCTAAGTCTACAAAAACACAATGCAACTCCTTCTGACATTCTCTGTACTTCTCCATCAACACTCTGAGAGCAAACATTGCATCTGTAGTGCTCTTTCCTGGCATGAAACCATACTGCTAATCACTAATCATCACGTCCCTTCTTAACCTAGCTTCCTCTACTCTTTCCCATAATTTCATGCTGTGACTGATCAATTTAATCCCTCTGTAGTTACTACAGCTCTGCACATCACCCTTATTCTTAAATATCGGTACCAAAACACTTTTTCTCCATTCCTCAGGCATCCTCTCACTTTCTAAGATTTCATTATACAATCTGGTTAAAAACTCCACTGCCATTTCACCTAAACACCTCCATGCTTCCACAGGTATGTCGTCTGGGCCAACAGCCTTTCCAGTCTTCATTCTCTTCATAGCTATCCTTACTTCCTCCTTGCTAATCCATTGTACTTCATGATTCACTATCCCTACATCATCCAACCTTCTCTCCCTCTCATTCTCTTCATTCATCAACCCCTCAAAGTACTCTTTCCATCTCCTCAACACACTCTCCTCGCTTGTGAGTATGTTTCCCTTATTATCCTTTATCACCTTTACCTGCTGCACATCTTTCCTAGCTTGGTCCCTCTGTCTAGCCAATTGGTACTGGTCCTTTTCTCCCTCCTTAGTGTCCAACCTTTCATACAACTCTTGATATATATATATATATATATATATATATATATATATATATATATATATATATATATATATATATGCATTTCTTCTGTGACAAGGACGAAAAATCACCTATGTGGAAGAATATGTTTTGTTTCTAATGCCTAGGTTTGAATCCCACATTTTACAAATTAATTTTATCAGTATGTAAAGCCACACCAAAAATGTGTCAGGTTATATAATGTATACCCCAGTACATGTCTGCAAAGTTAAATGAAGTAGTAGGTACAGCATAATCCAAACCAAAAACTAATGCCATTTATAACATCACCCTTCTTAGTTCATAAACTGCTTTCATCTCTGTTTGGCACTGTTGCTCTCCACCTAATTTTCCACAAACTTTATTGGCATGTTTTTTTTGGTTTGCACACCAGTAGTAAATGTAATAATAATGTGCATTGGCGGGAAATCAGTCTTAGCTATTGCTGTTTTCCCTGGTTGGATATATTTCTTGGTAGAAGGGAAGGTCCCCAATTTAGGGTACCAAGGTGGGGTGTTGAGGAGTCCAGCCTCTTCATTGGATTCTCTGTAAAGCACCATAGCTGAATGATCTTGCAGGGGTACTATACTGGCTCCCAGTACGAGTCTGAGGCATGGAATAGTCTGGCCAAGGCTGTCTCCAGTGCAAATGGCATTTCTTGCACTAGAGAACAGTGTAAGCATCACTATAATTATCTCAATAGGTGCAAGCAGGATATACACAACCAGTGGCTGGATGAGTTTAGGATGACCGACATCCCACAGTTGTGTAACTATACAGATACAGAGAATTGAAACTAGATAGGCAGCTGCATATATGCAAGGCTTGTAGGTTTAATGTTCTTTTATTCTCTTCTTTTTATTCCACAGTCGACCAAGAGATCATGGTGAATAGGTAGGCCCATGCTGAGCAGCTAAAGAGACTGAGGGAAGAAAGGGGTATGTATGCAGCACAACATTATTTTATCTAAAGTATTGCTCTTATGCACAGTAGTAGCAAACTAAGCATGCATATCCTAACTGTAAAAGCAAGCACACATGCTTCAGTCTGTAGCACAAGGCAACTCTAGGAGTCAAGTCTAATACTGTAGTCAGGTGTTGTGGGTAAAAATACCATAAGTAGCAAACATACAATAAAGTCCTTTAAAAATATTGCATAATTTAATTTCAAAAGAGGTGGCATAAATGTTCTGATTTGACTTATAGTTTAATAGAAGATTACTAGGCTAATGGCCCTAAGGTCCTTACAAGCCTAGCCACATTCAACTCTTGTTCTGTTAAGGGTTTACAGATAAGGTCTATGTTATAAGCAGATCTAAATCAGTGCTGACTGCCCCTATCCAAAAGGAACACAGGTGAAACCCCTGGGGTGAATTTGCAGTTTACCATCCAATCATCCAAGTTATGCTTCAAAATGGTTAATGAGGGTCTCTGTTTAACCTGTATTGGAAATTTATTTCAGAGGAGAGGCAACCTCTGGGAGACATATATGTTTCCCCAGCAACTCCTGTTGATGCCATATGCTAAGTTAAGGTCCCTAGATTGAGTGAATCGTGCACCATTTGACATACAAATGTGCAACATTTCCATTAATGCAGGATCAGAAGTTGCTCTGTATGTAAGGCACAGATCACCTCTAAGTAGTCTGCACAATACAGAATAAAGTGGCAGTGATTTCAGTCTGTCCACATAAGACATGCTGAAAACCCTGAATTTTCTTTGTGAGGAACCTTTGAGGTCTCTCCAGTTGCTGCAGGTGTCTGTTTAGGTACATACCAAAGGCAGCATTGTACTCTATTACTAGTATGATAAGGGAAGAGTACAGGGGGATTATAACATCTTTTATTCTGGAAGCTATGCCCTTGCTTATGTGGTGAGAAATGTAGAAGGCCTTCCTTAACACCATGGAGAGATGGTGATCAAAAGTAAGCTTGCTGTCAAATCTCTCACTTCTGATTTAGAGCTTAGGGTGTTGTTATTAATATGATAATCCACAGGGATGTTGTCTTAGCCAAAGGGGCAATAATGCATTTTTTGCATTTAGTTTAAGACCATGACTTTGGCACCAATCATTGGTTTGTGTAAGTCCTTCTTGTAGAATATTGACATCATTTGGGGACTCAGTGTCTGCTCCCAGTTCACAGTCATCAGCAAACTTTGTCAGTCACAGACCTTTTGTTTTTGCCTGTACATCTGAGAAGTAGATTCCAAACAATAGGGACCTCAGCATTGATCCCTGTGGAACACAACTAGTAACGGGTCTGATAGTGAAGTTAGATTTGCCTATTTTGACTGTATGCGTTCTGTCAGTGAGCCAGTTTGAAACTCACCTGACAGTATATGGGTTGATCCCCAGCTGGGTGAGTTTTTCAATGATGCCTGTGTGGAGGATTGTGCCAAAGGCTTTGGCCAAGTGTAGGTAGGCTGTATGCAGAGATTTGCCTTCATCCAGGGCTTTGGTGATAGTCTCAAAGAAGTCCACCAGGTTCAACAGGCAATATCTCCCTTTAACAAAACCAAACTGGGTCAGGTGAAGTGTTTTTAAGGTCTCCTGCATCCTTGTTGTTAAGGTCCTTGATGAATCTCTCTGTAGCTTTGCAGATAAGGCTGGTTCGGCTAATGGGTCTATAGTTCCCAGAGTCAGCAGGTGCACCCACCTTGTGCAGTGGGATGACAGTAGCTGTTTTCCATTCAGCAGGGACAAAATCACTGCTTAGGCTGTGGTTATAAAGAGTACCTAATGGTGTTGCTAACTCCTGTTTTAAACCACTGAGAACACGGCCTGGGATTTTATCAGGTCCCATAAAGGCTGTGTTTTTGCCCTTGGAGAGAACAGTTAAGACCTGTTCTTCAGAGAAAGTAGGTAGAGAGTAGGTGGTAGGAATGTTTTGGAGTCATACCTTTCAACCTTGAAACATCAAAAATCTGGACAAATGACCATGAAAAGTAAGTATAACTGGCCAAAAACTGGGATGCTGGTTAGCATATAATTTGCATGCATAATCACTTAACCTCACCCATTCCATTGGAATTGTGGGTTACCAAAATGAACATTGAGTTACTAAATAATAATAATAATAAATAATTGCAGACATTTGAATTTCAAACTTCATATTCCCCAGAAAATACATAATAATGCAAAACCTGTTATTCTAGCAATTATCTGAGTTTACAGGAGCAATATTTAAAATCTATTCCGATTTTTGGGCCTTTGTCCCATCATGAATTTTGTCTTTGCCCAGATTTCTTGCTCTGAGAGATTGAGAGGTATGTTGACAAATGCAAGTCCCAGCATGAAGAACATGCATCAGAAGCATTCTAAACTCCAGCTTAGGTGAGAGGTAAAGCTGTGTACAGTGATACTGTTTCTTATGTCTTGATATCACACCTCAAGAAAATGTAAAAAATGAGCAGTGTATAATGAAATACGGATTAAGATTCAGATGAATATAAATAGAATACAATGAAGTAATACACGTAATTATCAAATGAAAAGTAGTCAAGTATTAATAATGAAAGGTGCTCTTCAAATATACTGATAAACTGTGATCTGTTGTTTTGTACTTCTTCTGACTGGCCAGTTTGTCATTTGTTGGTGGGGTTGTTAAATGCATACAAACATGTGACGGTGTCAGCACAGAAAGCAATACAACTGACAAATGGCACCGGCATGTCATTTTCTCTATGTGGGTTTCCATGAGTCCGTGGGTGGTTTCCATATCTTGCATGTACGTGTTCATGCATGAGAGGGGCAGGGATAGTGTTTTGGTTTAATAAACTTAAGATGTAAGAAATTGTGGTGTAGTGTGTACGTTCACAGATTGTTTTTGGATTTATATATGTACATTTTTCTCAAGTACCCTTATCCACATTAAGAATGTTAAGAATTTTTAGGAAAAGAAGATGTGTGTTAATTAGGTGTGGTGATAGTAGTACTTTCTTTTTTTCAGTTACTAGTTGCAATTTCTTTAAGCTGGTTTGTAAATATTTCTTGGGTGGATGTTGCTAGGTCTGGAAATGTAGACTGAAAGATGGTATTTATCTAGAGTTGGACTTGGGTCTGTTATGTAGCAAATGAGTTTTGCTGTGTAGTCCCAATTCTGAATATTAGTTATATTTTCCAGAAAGGAAACAAGGTCTATTTATTTTTAATGCAAATGACAGATTGCTTTCGCATGTATAACATATTGTTATGTAATAAAGACTTAAGAGACTGTACAGTCCGGGACAACACAGGGTGCTGAGTCTTTGAAATGGCAATGGGAATGAAAGTCCCTGTATTACAAAATGTATGAGAAATAGAGGAATTCTTTTCCTGCATTTGGATTAATGAAGAGGATCTGTTTTTCTCTTTCTTACTCCATTTCATCTGCTGGGAGTATTAAGTGACATCTGTCCATCTGCAAACTAAATTTAGAGGTAGAGTAGTTTGTAAGAAGTAATTGTCTCACTGATTAAATGCCTAGATAATATCTGATAGCTACTACTAGAACAACTAGACACCTAGACTGCAAAATACTTATCAACATGAATGCATAGTTTGTAATAAACAGATCAATACTAAAAATCAGTTTTCAAGATAGGAAAGAGCAATTCTAAGCAATGGTAATAATGCAATACCAAAAAAGCTTATCGCACAACAACATTGTTACAAAACTGTTGTTTACTATTAACATTTTGATCAGACCAATAAAGAACAACTGTTGCTAACCAAGAGTACTTCCTAGACCAATGCAGTGTAATAAATCTGTGAGGAAATGCAGTTAAATACAGATGTTTAGATAATCTTAAGACTTAAAGTATAAATGGATAATTGTGCAAAGTTGTAAGAAAGGATGTTCTGGTGCCTGCAGGGCTAAAATGTAAAAGAATAACGGTGTTTATAACAAACAAAATACAAAACAATCAATTAGTGTTGGCTGAGATATGAGAATACCACTGAAGAAAAAAAGTCTAAGTTAATGAAAGCCACAAATCAATAAAGGGTGCATACCAACAAAAAAGGTATGAGCAACAAAATAAAATCTCAGCCTTAGCCTGTATGATGTTCGGATAAGTAAACTAATAAAAATGTATCTGGTAGGGATGCCATTCCCAGCAGATGGCTGAAAAAATGAGTTAACTGACTACAAATCTTACTGGCTAGCTCGTCACTGCATATTTATATATATATATATATATATATATATATATATATATATATATATATATATATATATACATATATATATATATATATATATATATATATATATACGTATTTATATATATATATATATATATATATATATATACACATATATATATATATATATATATATATATACTTTTTTTAATTATTGCCCATCTATCTTCCTGCAAACAAATCCATTCTTCTTGCCTTTAACTTGTGTGTATATGTGTGTGTGTGTGTGTGTGTGTGTGTGTGTGTGTGTGTGTGTGTGTGTGTGTGTGTATTAACAAATATCTTTACAAAAAAACTTCATTAATAAACTCACTAAAAAGTTGGATAATGATGATCTCTTAAGTGCAAACAAGATGCTCCACCCCTTAGATCTAGTGGAAGTTATTGCAAAGTGATTAAAAGGACACACATTCTCACTTCTTAGACTGAAACTGTTTATTTCTTTTACACCATCTTGAGTGCTTAGACTAAATGAAAAGTCAACACTAAACTGTCAGAAAGCTTACAGTAAAGCAATCAGTTAACGATTTTGTGGAGTTAAACCGATTGAATACATTGATAATAAAATTTAGCAGTTATCTCAAAAACTATGAAAAGTAGTATTCAGTTTTTCAAGGTTAACTGTAGTAAAAACTTTAGGCATAATTTCCTCTTTCTAATGGCTTTGTGTTGAGTTTATGTCCTTCTGAGGACTCTTCATCCTTGTATAAATACTGAAAGGTGCTTTACCAAGGTGCCGACGATATTTTGCAAATTACTCTTTCAAACGGCTATGACAATAATGGCATCCATCTGTGATAGTTTGGCTTGAGGAGTGTGAGTGGATGGAATTTGCAGATTGTGTTCAAGAATTTGCAATGCTACCCGAAAGAACAGTTGTAATCAAACGTTTTTTCACCTGGATCCAGAAGAAGTCGAGCCTCAGGTATAACTTTTCTCATCCTGTCCTGGCTAAGCATGCTGCTGTGCTCCACACCCATCCCTGCTATTCTAAAGTCATGATAACGTAAACATCAACATACAAACATAAAAATATGTAAACACAGACACAGTCCAAGCCCTCAGCCAAAGTCCGACATTCTAATAGTCTGCCTCACAAAGCTGGCATCATCGTGCATGGCCCTGTCCGTGATTACGTCAGCAAACTTCAATTAAAAAGAATTTTAAAAAATGGGAATTCAAGGGGCCACTCAAGAAATTGTGCCCCCCCCCCATAATTTTGCCCTCAAAACCAGTAAATACTGAGCAATTTGGTACAGTTGAGAGGTATGTTGGGGTATATAGGGAGGAGAAGTTTTCACTGAACCTGTCCGCTAGCAGGTTCGCCATTTCCACTGGTTCAGTATATGTGGTACCATTCACTACTAGTTCAGCACAAATCTGGGCTTTTCCTATAATGTTTTAGATGTAGCTAAAGATTGCCTTATGGTTATCCTTATCTAGGGATGCTAATCTGTATTCATAGTTAGGTTTAGAGGAATTTAAAAGATGTCTCATTTACTTGTTCAAGCAGAGAAGGGTGTGCTTACAATTGTAAGATTGTTTCTTCTTGCTCTTAGAAAGCAATTTATTCCTCTTACTATATAACTTGTTTATAGTGGATGTCCACAAGGCAGGCTTGTTTTTTCTGGAGGATCTTGCTTTGGTCTTATCAGGAACAGCTGAGTCAATACAATTATATAGATGTTTATACAATTCATTGGTGTATATTCCTGTATAAGTGTCCTTGTCGTTAGTGGGGACAGGAGCTTTGAAGCTATTAATGCATTCTTGGAAGAAGCTGTAGTTGGCTTTGGAGAAGTTTTTTAGCCTAATTTCTCCTTGGAGAGGGGTCTGATGCTATTGTGACTTCGAAAGAGGCTGATTTATGATCAGACTTCACAAGGGAGGGCCGCACACTTGTGGTGCTGCACCATTATACCATGTTGGTGAGTACCAAATCTAGAATGTTTGGGCCCCTGATGGAGATGCCAACTATCTGCTCCAAGGCATTTGAGTAAATAAAGTCCAACAACCTTTGAGTGAGAGTGTTGTACATGCACAGTTTATCCAATCTTTGTATGAGTAGTTAAAATCATCCATAACCAGGATGTTTCATTGTATTTTGAGTGATTAAGTAGATCCAAGCAGGCAGTGTGGATATCATAGTTCATGGAGGGGAATCTATAGCTGATTATAACTTGGAGAGAGGTCTTTCCTATAGTTATTTGCACATGCATTATGTCACAGCAAACTTCAATTAAAAAAAAAATTAAACAATGGGAATTCAAGGGGCCACTCACGGAATTGTGCCCCCCCCTCAATATTTTGCCCTCAAAACTAGTAAATACAGAGCAATTTGGCATAGTTGAGAGGCATGTTGGGGTATATGTGGTGGGGATAGGGAGGAGAAGTTTTCACTGAACCTGTCCACTAGCAGGTTCGCTATTTCCACTGGTTCAGTATATGTGGTACCATTCACTGCTAGTTCAGCACTTTTTTAATCTGGAGCTTTTCTCCCCGGATCTCTGCTGAAAATGGGCTTTTAACCCAGTCAGACACTACCCAGATAACAAATGTAATAAATAATAAATAAATAATGGATCCCCTTAGAATGATACCAGAAACTAAGCCAGTTGTTGAAGTCAATCATTTTTTTTCTGTATTGAGGCATCATCTTAGGTGAAGGTAGAATGCTGCTTAAGGCTAGGGACATACTCACGTGGGACACATAATCAGAGAGCTCAGTCATCTCTCTCTTTCTATAGTCCAGTGAGGTATGTCTTAAGTTGCTCTCACCAACATGGCCTATGACAGAGTCATAACAGTGCCTTTTGTTGAGAGATTTGAGGGCATGTGTGATGTAGTGGATCCTGATACCTGACAGACAGCTGACTGTGACCTTTTCCTTATCCAGCTTTGTGAGTGGGACATGTGTGTCTCACAGTGGACTCACCTATGACTAAAACATTTGATTTTGTGTTTTGCCTTAGGGGCACGTTTGGTGAGACACTGGTGCATGCATTTGTAGGTGTGCTTTGATTTGCTGGGAATGTATTAAGTGAAGTGTTTATGTTTGGGAGATCTCATATCTTTAGGTAGGCTTCTAGTGAAAACCTCTGCATATGTTGGTTTAGGTGTTGTATGCATGGATGGTGTAGGAGGTGAAGTGTGTGAGCTGAAAGCCTGCTTAGTATCTGATATACTTTTTTGTGTGTGATAGAGCCTAGATTCCAGATTCTTAATACAGATGCATCTCTCACATATTGAATTTGTGTGAATTAGGGGAAGTGGGTTGTCAGTGTACATGATGCAATTGGTACATTACCTCAGGATACCCATATCAATCAGGTTGGCTGGAGAAATGGTCGTAAAGTGTCCGTTCGTGATGCTAGATGAATTACTGCAGTCAGTAACAGGGAGGGAACTAGAAGGACAGGTATGGCTAATGGACAAAAAAAAGTTTTTAACTGTGAAGGGCTTAATGGGTAAGACTTGTGGAGGAGCCTCAGAGGCTCAGATGAGTGTCTAACCAGGCAGTGGACACAACAGCTAGAAACCTCTAATGGAGCACAAGTAGTTGACTAAGGGAAAATTACAACCACAAATGGTATCCTTCACTGTTATGCAGGTGGTGAGCACCATGCAAACCCGTACTAATGCAGGCAACAAGTATCAATGAAATTAAACTAATTTCAAACACTGTATCCAATAGTAGCATACAAGACTGGGCCCTGGGCCAACAATCACCACTCAGATATGTTTTAGCTACACACTACTCTCCCTAGGGTGTAGAAGGAGGTCCTCTTTTGTGGAGGATAGCTGGATTAGTGTTCAGAAACTGTAAAAACAGGCTGGGTCAAGCAAATCTGAACCATGTCTATGCTAGGCTAAAAGTGCAGGAAACAGCAAAAATACAGTAAAATACAGTTAAAAAATAACAGCACACAGTAAAATACAATGCAAGAAGTGTTGATCAAGTAAAAATTATAGTTATTTTTCAGTAGTAGGCACTTAATCTATATAATTTGACCAAGCATATGTGCAAAACATGCATGTTGCAAGGATTACTTTGAGCAATCATTACTCATTCCTCTCAACTATACAGATTTTTGCAGAATGCCCAGAGTTTTGCCTAATATTTTTGGTCCATTTTTCATAAAATTGTAATTTTTCTGGCAAATTAGTTGCAAATCATTAAAGACTGAAGTTTTGAAGCTGGAAAATAATGACACAGATTTGAGTTTCAGATTTCATACCCTTCAGAAAATTCATGCTAATGCAAAGCCTGTTATTATATTATCTTTAAACGTTTGTAAGAGCAATATCTAACATTGCCCCTATTTTGGGCCTTTGCCCCACTTTTATTTATGGCTTTGTCCAGATTTCTGACTCTAAGGGGTTGAGAGGCAGGCTTATAGTTTGTAGTTGTTAAGAGGTATACTTCAACGTAAAAGTAGAGATACATGTTTTAATTTTGTGATAATGCATTATGTGCCACATATGATGGTAAGAAGTATCTCATTTTTTTTCTTACTCAATCTTTAGCTCTCTTCTTTATTTTTCTATGTGCCCTCAAAAGGTTTCCATGTCATCCATCTCTAACAAATCACAAAATGCTTTACAGCACAAGGAGGTACGCCAATCCCCTTGGCTCAGCCTGCCCCAGCTCCACTGGCTCCTGCACCAACACCTAGCACATCTGGGATCCATCCTGGCAAAATTGCCTCTGCTGCCCCTGCACTATCTGGGCCCTCCACATCAGGTAGCATTACCCTGGCAGCTGGTGCTGTGAAACCCTCCAGGAGTACTGGTAAAGGTGGGGCTCTTACCACCCACCAGGAGTTGCCAGGCTTGATGCATAGGGTCATACACAGCACAATTAGTTCACTCCTATGCTGGACAGAGAGGATGTTCTATTTTATGGTCCATCGGAGAACTACAACAGCCAGTGGGGTAAAGGGACAGTGATGACAGTTCTCCAGGTGAGGAGCAGATTCACACTTTCCATGTTTGATGGGCATGTGCATCCATTGTTCCCTCCCTAATCATGCTGTCTCTCAAACTAGTGTGTCTTTCACTGTCCTTGTGTCTTCTTTTGTTTGTCTTGTTTAATTGGATCTGCTTCCTCACTTAACCTACTTACATGACCCAGAAATACCAACATCCGTTACCCAACATCCCTCTCTTACTAAAGTAAAAAAAAAAAAAAAAAAACTGGGCACCTGTCCCACAAAACAAATATCATTCCATACATAACTCTCCACTACACACATGTGTCTTCTTGATATAACTCATTCAGTTCAGTTGCCTATACAACATGATTGATTCTGTCACCCCTCTTTGTTGAGATGCCAGTTCAAATTCAGGTAATATTCTGTACTTATTTTCATTTTACACAGTTAAAGACATGAATAGCTATGGTTCTTTCCTACATCTCTCCTGTACATTCCTATATTGCTTTCCCTTTGTTCTTCCCCCTGCTTGCTCTGCATTTCACCACTTTCCTATCTACCCCATTTTAACATCTTTAATTTGGTCAATAAATAGAATCACACACCATACGCATTAATGAAAAAAACAGTGAAGCCTTTCAGTTTTTGTCCTCTGTGTGCACCAATGCTGAGCGATGATGAACGGCACTTCGATGGTGAGGTTACCTCAGAGGAATACTGCTTAAACACACTGCACTATGATAACAAACAGTGGATATAGAATAAAGAAGTACTTTAGTGCATTATAAATTCATATTTAAAACTATTAGATACACCTGGATTTGAAC
Source organism: Protopterus annectens (assembly GCF_019279795.1). Taxonomy (NCBI): domain Eukaryota; kingdom Metazoa; phylum Chordata; order Ceratodontiformes; family Protopteridae; genus Protopterus; species Protopterus annectens. Next base: position 1,363,883,760 of record NC_056733.1, read on the forward strand.
CCAGTATCATCTATGCTCAAAATGAAATCTCTCACTACATTTACACTGCATTTACATCTCATACCATAGAGTATGTTAGAAAGCGGGTATTTTTCTTACACTCTCCACACTACTGACTGCAGTGCCTCTCTGCATAGCATGAGTGTGAGGTGGTAAGCAAACCAATAGAACTCTAATAATTTTATCAGTGAAGCAGAGGCTCATATTTGCTTGACATTTAACTATGTGCAAATGAGGAAAGCAGTATAAATGTGTATCCCGTTGGCAGAAAAACCTTGCCATCAGTTGTGCAAACAACCTGCTCAGCAGTGTGCTATGGCAAGTGCTGATTAGCATATATTGCCAATGTTTACTGTCAATTTTAGAATTCATCCCAAGGAAGTACATGAAAAAAAAGGGAAAGCACTTTTTTTAGGAAATAATGCATATTTACACTGCAGCCACGTGTTCCCTGCACCCATACATGTGAAACTTGGTCTCTCAGTACTTGTTCATAAATACATCAACTACACTACAAAAACAAAAAAATGCTTTCTTATATAGCATTTACATCTTTATACTAACAATACACATTCAGGTTTTCCAATACTTGTAGCAATGTGGATAGCTGTTTGCACATTTTGCAAAGCTGTATTTTTAAGGTATACCTGCACATTGGAAACACAACAACAAATGCTACACTTTGCGCACTCATCAGTCTGGTGACATGCAGATCTTTATTATACTGAAACTTGTACATGACTAGCTATCCATTTCAGACAGGCCACCCAATATCTTCTCTCAAACATCTAGTGCTGATGTTGTCCGCTATAAACCATCCTGCAGCATTGCGTGCGGGGCTCACACAGCCTGCCCAGATGTTTTAGCTGCCTCGACCATCTCACTCCTTCGTATGTCCAATAGCAATAATATTGCATTTTACAGACAGCTTATTGAAAGATTTGTAATATGCTAGAAACATGCTACAAGGCAACATTTGTTAACTACACTAAGGTGCACAGACCTTTGATCAAGATGTTTACCAGTTTGATAAGGGGAACAATCACATGACTGTGACTACCCACTCTTTTAAGAGAGAAGTTTGAAGAGGAACTAAAGGTAGAAAATCAGAAATTATACAAGTCTTGTTTACATCTTAGGAAATAATTTGCAATTTCTAAATATCATCAGTCTAAAATTGTCATGACCTTTAAATATCATAAGTTTAGAGATCATTTTGACCTTTTTGGATTTGTCTTTTATCCAGTACTATAAAATGCCCATCAGCCAGTACTAGATTTGGATTCATCAGCAAGAATATTAAGCATGGACTGGGTGTATTAATGCCAAAGCTAGCAGCAGTGACTTGACTTAAATCATCACAGACATTTGGCTTGGACTGGGCATTTTCAGTGTTAGTGCCTGCATTGTGTTGATTTGAACAGGTAGCTGCACTGCTAGAAGTTGGAGTCTCTCTTTCAGTGAGCAATGAAGATGATTTTGGTGCTTGTAAGCAGGGGCGGCTCGTCCTATTGGACTGCCGGACTGCAGCCCCCCCACCTAGAAAAAAACAAAAAAATATATGTTAAACAAAAAATTTACGACTGCCTTACCAGCAGTCTGGATAGGGACAAACAGGTACCCAGCAATCATTGCTGCGAGATACCAGGATTCTGTACATTGACAACCGCACCACACAGAGGAGCTCTGGACTGCTTCAGCCGCAGTCAGAGCCAATGAGAGGACTGAGCTGCTCTCGCAGGACTTGCGAGACTGTTTCAGTGCATTCTGGTAGGTAAAGGAGCATGCAGGAGTACTGGGTCACTGATCAGTCATTTGGGCTAACAAGGTTGCTGAAGGATTACTGTAGTACCAGGAGCAGAGCTGATCGTTGGGCTGGATGTTGTAGTAGCAGGTCACTGAAGGAGCCGAAGCCGATCGGTAGGAGTGTGCAGGTCGCTGATCGTTGGGCTGGTAGGAGTGTGCAGGTCGCTGATCGTTGGGCTGGTAGGAGTGTGCAGGTCGCTGATCGTTGGGCTGGTAGGAGTGTGCAGGTCACTGATCGTTGGGCTGGTAGGAGTGTGCAGGTCGCTGATCGTTGGGCTGGTAGGAGTGTGTGTGTGTGTGTGTGTGTGTGTGTGTGTGTGTGTGTGTGTGTGTGTGTGTGTGTGTGAAATGCCCCAGTTACTATATACTGGTGGCTCGAGAGAACAAATGGTGGTGGGTAGAGATACCCAGGCTTGAACCCTGTACCTTGTATGCAGGTGTTAAGGACCTGAATTCCCTACCCACCACCATTTATAAAAAAAAATTGCAGATTTTTGCCTCATATTTGATCTGATCTGTTCCTCATAATATCTGTGGTTTCTAAATGCTGCAATGCCTAATATTTGATGGTGCAGTGGTAGTATTGTTGCTTCACAGCTGCAGGTTCTCAGGTTTGATTCTTTGCTGGGGTGCCTTCTGTGTGGGGTCTGCATCTTCTCCCTGTGTTTGTGTGGGGTTGCTTTTGTGTCCTATGTTACTTACAAAGACATATCTGCATTATTTCTTCCTGGGCCTCTGCTGAAAATTGTTTTTTGTTCCAAGTCAGATTGTCCTGATTAACAAATGTTAAATAAAAGTGACAGGCATTTGAATTTCAGACTTCAGGTTTCTGAATGTTTAATTCTGTACATATTTGAGGGTGCAGTGGTAGAACTGTTGCCTCACAGCTATAGGTTTTTTGGTTTGATTCTTGGCTGGGGTGCCTTCTGTGTGGAGTCTGCATCTCATCCCTGTGTTTGTGTGGATTTGCTCTGGTGTCCTGCCATTTTACAAAGACATGTGTCTGCAGTATTTCTCCCTGGGCCTCTGCTGAAAATTGTTTTTGTTCCATCAGAAGTAGAATTCACAAGGATTTGTATTTCAGACTTCATATTCTTCAGAAAATAGATAGTAACACAACCTTCTATTCTAGCAGTTTTGTAAGTTTATAAGATGAATATTTGAAATTTGTCCTTATTTGTGCGACTGTATTACCCCATTATTGGCTTTGTCCAGGTTTTTTGTGCTAAGGTTGACAGCTATAGCAAGAACTGAATTCACTGAATATCTTTTGAGGGCTGTATTCCCTCATTACTGAGTTTGTCCAGGTGTTTTGTGCTAAGAGATTGACAGTTATGGTGAGAACTGAATTCATTAAATGATAGCCATTTAAGTTTCAGTCTTCCTCTCTTTCACAAAGCAGCTGATTTGCCGTAGTAGTAAGTTGATCTGACTCTTTTGCACAGGGACCTTGGCAGTAAAATGTATGGTGGTAATGCAGCATTTTATTCTAGCAACTTTCCAAGATTATACAAGCAATGTTTAATGTGCCCCTGGTTTTTGGGCTTTTGACCCCCCCCCAATAAATTTGACTTTTTCCAGATTTCTTGTGTTGCGAAGTTGAGATGCAGTTAAGTATTGAGTAAATTTTACAAGGAGCTGAGAGCTGCAGGGGAAGAGAAGTTTAGTGCTGCTTAGGGTAAGTCAGCTTGCATTGTTAATAGCACAACAGGTTGTGTACTTGCTTTTGATGCAGATGGTTGTTGGTTCTACTCCCACAAGAGGTGAATGCTGCCATACTGAAAAAGTTAAGATACTAACTATGAGCCTGTTATCGGTTTGCTATCCATTTCCTATTGCAATATTACTAGCTTATCATTTTTAATGTAATATAGGCAATTTATTCCTCAGGGGCATCAGACACTTTATTTTTCGATGAAACCATGAAATATAAAGGTGTTTGCTAGCAGCAACCTCTTCATTACTTACAGATTTATTTAATGTGGAATTATTTAGATGACCTTTTTACTTCTTCAGAGATTGTGCATATTTACTGATAATGGACTGTAGAATTGTGCATATTTACTGATAATGGTGGACTGTAGAATTGTGCATATTTACTGATGATGGTGGACTGTAGAAGTCTGAGTAGACTTTTATGATGGAAATGTTCTGAACTGGGCAGTTTTGTCATTATGGGTGCATGCATTTTGTTTCATTGTTTACTGGAAAGATGTTCTGAATTGGGCAGTTCTGCCACCGGAAAAATGTATTTTCTTTGAATGTGGGTTTCAATGCTGTTTCAATGAATGTGAGTTTCAAGGGCAGAGAAGTTTTAATGCTAAGTTTGTTTAGCAGATGTCTTAGTGTTTGTGCTGTAAAATGCAAAATAAATCTTTCAAATGAAGTCCAAATCATCATAGAAGTAAATCAGTATGCACATTAGTGTTTATGGTAAATGGAGTGAAATAGTCAAGTAATGGATCATTGGAATGGCTGCAGTGGGAGGCTCCATTCGACCATGATTTTGTGAGGGGGAAGGGTGGCAAACTTAAAGAGAGCCCCAGCTGAACTATACCTCCCAAATGTCCAGATTTTCAAAGAATGAATATATTTTTGCTTCTTAATTTTGGTTTGTTCCTCATAAAATTTGTGGTTTTCTGGCAAATCATTTAGGAATTAAGTCACTAAATAATGACACACGGAGTTTCAGACTTCATAACCTTCAGAAAAATGCATGCTAAAGTAAGACCTGTTGTTCTATCAACTGTCTCAGTTTATACAAGAGCAATTTTTAGTACTGTTTATATGTTCCCCCAATATATTTGGCCTTGTCTAGATTTATTGCATTAACAGGTTGAGAGGTGCATGCAAATAAATTGCTTTATAGAATTAGGCATAGCCAAACCTCTCAACTGTCCCTGAGTTTGGCTCAAAATGTTGCTCTTCCTCCTAGTAATCCCTCCACAAAATAGCAATTTTGGAAGAAAACGTGGAGGGTTTACAATTAAGAAATAACTGTAATAATCAGAGTTATAGAATACTTTTATTTCAGAAATGCATGTAGATTCTTTTATTTTGTCGGCTGCTCAAGTTAGCAGTACTAATATTAAAGTGTCCCTTCTTTGACAGGTTCCCAGCTGTATTGTGTGGCTATTTTATATTTTTACATCACATTTTTGGTCCATTTTTCATAAAATTGTGGGTTTTTTTGGCAAAATTGTGGGGTTTTTTTGGCAAATTAGTGACAAATCATTAAAGACTGAAGTTAGAAAATAATGACAGACATTTGAGTTTCAGATTTCATACCATTCACAAAATTCATACTAATGCAAGACCTATTCTATTATCTTTCTAAGTTTATAAGAGCAATATTTAAAAATTGTCCTTATTTTTGGGCCTTTGTCCCACTTCTTTGTATGGCTTTGTCTAGATTTCTTGCTCTGAGGTTGAGAGGTATGACAAATGTGTCAGGGCCATCACAGTCAGCCAGAGACATTTCAAATTGTGACATACTTCTTGCACCCCACTCCCCCATGTAGTGACTCTGGATGTGTTGAAGCAAGGCAAGGAGTAGTTATGCAGTGTAAATCATGAGTATCGCCCCCATCCAAGGTAGACACAAGTACTAGAGTGGCTTTTCATCTGTCCTTGATTTTTGCAGAATGGTCTGGTTTCTGTCATATTTTTTGTACTGTTGATTTATGCTTATTACTCAAAGTGCCTGTTGCTCTGTGTTTAAGTAGCAATACTTTAATGACCATCAGGTAAGCTTGGCTGAGATGGTAAGATGCAAGTAAGCTTTAATAAGCATACTGTTAAAGAATTGCCAACATTGAAAGCCTTTCTGTTGTTGCTATGTAGAGAATACTTAACTAGGTAATGTATAAGCCTTGGGTACTGAAATGCATATGACAGTATTTGTAATAAAGGACAGATTACATTATTTTAAGAAGCTCATTACATTTGGAGACTTCCAGTCATCTCTGCAGGCTTTACCCGTAAACTAAACAGAATGCCAACTGTGTGGTCCGTAACCTGTACAGTAATCCTTTTAAGCAATGTATCTTGAGCTTATTTCTTGTTTACTTTTCATTTTTTACTTTGATCATGTTTTCCCCATGAAACAAGTAGATAGTTGTCAGGCAGCAGGTCTTTTTTTGGGTAAGAAACATTTTTACAAGTGGGGGCATCAGACATTTCTACTTTCAGCATGTTACTTGGTACTTTAATAAAGCTGAATATAAATTATAATTAAAACTGCAGTGCAAGAACTGGTTTGAGTTGAGTACTACTTGATTTTAGACTGACATTCCATTAATGTATTTAAAAAGTAATTTATTTTTTCATGCCTCACAACCTTTTTGTTTCCATCTAGATATTAAGTAAGCTGTCATGCAGCCAATGCACTAAAATATTTTTATTCTTCTACACTTCATTTTGTCTTGATTGGACTCTCATAATGATGGTTTGGCACCCAGGGCAGTGTATTTAGTTAGTTTTTGTGGTTTTGAGCATAGCTCCTCCCCTTTCTAGTTGACCACACCCCTTCCCATTGACCCCACCCATTCAGCTGTCTCCTGCAGCCCCCCTTTGATTTGAAGTCACCAGCCACCACTGCTTGTAAGTAAATGTTTATTTTAATATTTTGGTCTTTTAAAAAATACATTTCTTAAGCTTGCCCTTTGGAGTCTTGTGTCAATTTTTCCATACTGTATTTATCTCAGAATTGAAATAACAGACATATACACATTGTAAAACTCAGACTTGTGCTGTGGCCCTTGTGTTAAGTACTGAGATTTTTAATTGGCGTATTTAGTTAGGTATGGGTTCTAATCTCACTACAGTAACATGGGGTGTATATCTGTCTAGTTAAAAGAGCATAACTGTGTATCCTACAGTCATCAATGCAATCCCATGGAGTACCAGTATTTTGACAGCTGTACATGTCTACACATCCATTTCATTCAGGCTTCCCAACACCTTGTCTCAAACATCCAATGCTGATGTCATCCACTATAAATTGTCCTGCAGCATTGTAAAAGTCAGACTTGTTTGGTGACACTTGCATTAAGTACTGGTTAGTAGGGGTTCTATTCTCACTGGAGTCAGTTGGTATGCCTGTGTGTGTTCATTTGGTTAACATTCAAGACAGTATTTTACACCAGTATATTAGATGCTGCTATTACCATCTTCTTCTCACAAGATGCTGCTGATGTCATCAGCTGTAAATTGTTGTCAGTCACTCTAAAACCGGACTTGTTCTGTGGCGCTTACATTTAGTACTGTGTTAGAAAATATGTAGATAAGGGTTCTATCCTCACTGTGGTCAACTGGTGTATGTATTCACTTGAATGACATTCAAGTGAACATTTTAAACCAGCATGTCATACACTGCTATTACCATCTTCTTCTCACCAGACACTGCTGATGTAATAAAGTGTTGTCGGTCACTGTAAAAGCCAGTCTTGTTCTGTGGCACTTGTATTAAGTACTGTGCTATGTAAATAGGTAGGTAGGTCAGGCCAGTCAACTGTGTATGCAGTCAGTACTCACTGTGGTACCAATTTTAGAACGATATGCTAGTCCACAGCTATGTCAAACCCTACTCCAAACATCTCATTATAGCATACAATGATGATGTCATCCTGTTTAACATGCACTCTGACAACACTCAAGACAAACCTGTGCTATGGCAGTAACATTAACTACTGTGTTTGTAAACTACTTTACCTACACATATAGGGGTTTCAGTCTGTCAGCAGGTGACTTGCATGTCTGTACATGCACCTATTACTTTTGAGAAAATTTTACATAGGGGATGTGTCTCCACATCCGTGTCCTACACTCCTCCCAACATGTTATCCTCAGTAGACAATGATGCCATCATACTCCATAAAGTACAGTCCGACATATGTGGTGTTGCTACTATGACATTGCATGGCATTTATATTCTATACCTATACAAGTGTAATGTTCAAATCAGGCCAAGTTTACTGCTGTTTGTGTGTGTGTGGTGGTATGTTATGGCCATTGTATGCTATTTGAAATCATTTTTCATTGCACTACTACTTGGAAAACCTTTCAAGTAGCCCTATCCATCTACAATTCTCCTTTTTCCACTGGCCATATGACATCCTTCCTACAGAGGAATGGAGAAGGTCGTCATATAAAATATGTATAGACACATCATGAAGCAGAGTCCTTCCATGACCCTCTGCAAGCCATGTCAAAACCACTGTATGTGTGATTGCTACTTCTGTCATGGTGTGGCACGCATGTCTCATATGGACAGTGCCAGGATGCAATGCAATCAAACAAGTATAAAAATACGCACAATAGGCTTACTACCTTCCATAATATAGCTATAGGGATTTTGTTTACATGGTATAATAATGGCTAGGATGTCACATGATGTTGGCCATTAGCCTAATAATGTCCTATGACCCTATGAATGCATGACATTTCAATATTGCTGTCATTGACATGTGCTATATTGAAGTGTGGATATACAGTATGGCTTCAAAAGGGTCTTAAAAATCTGTGAAATTAGCTAATTTATTAATGGCTATTGATGCCACTGTAGTACATGATCCTTCTATAACAGCTGTAGTAATATACCCCCCTGAGAACTGTTGACATGTTATGAAACACAGTTATGTATATTGCTGGTGTATTAAGACATATGTTTTTTTAGTGGAGCAGATTGGCCTTCTACATAGTTCTCATTCTGCCATCAGTGGCACTTGCAGTATGGCACAGGTGTGCATGTGTCTACATACCATCATTAAATGTTCTGTGACTGACATCAATATCAACTCACATTGATTGCATGGACAAATACATTTTGTCTCATACACATGGTTGTTATACTGTGATATACTCAAGCAATGTATCACATATTTTGATGCAATTGCAGCCTTATGGAATTCATTGTATGTGCAGTTGTGTTGCTACACCCAAGGATTATTGAGGTCATCAGCAGCACCATTGTTTGACTATTAGCATTTGTGTCAGGAAATGTTCTGCATGAGTCACAAACAAGCTGATCTCTAATGTGTCCTGACATGACATTAGGCAGGTCAAACACAGCTTGCCGGTGAAACACATATAGAATGTGTTGTGCAAGTGATATAAGTACTTGATACTGTTACAGTTGTACAACTGTGTGCATAACAACAGTTGGTGGAATGTGATGAATGACCAAGGCTGTATGGAGGTCTTGTCATAAATCATTTATTTCAATATATATGAAATGTTAAGTGTAATACACAACTAAGCACAGACCTGTGTGTGGATGTCAGCAGACATACTCACCCAGAGGACATAGGCAATCTGTTAGCTGACAGTTTGTCTCACATGTCACCACCCTGTTCCCACTGGCCATCAGCCAAAGCATACATAGAAACATTAGTCATTTTTTAATTCTCAGTAGGGCAGCACATCTGTGCGCTCTCTTCAGCTAATAAAACAGAAGCAATGGGCCCTGACAACATGAACGGTTGCTTATAGTGTGACTTAAAACCTGACCTATAAGACACAATTGGATCCATACTTTAGCACAGTCTCCACATAGCCTATGTTCCCATGGATGGTGGTACAGCAGCTTGCATCCTTCTGACTCGAGGGGACCATCACCTAATGCATGGAGTCATAGATGCAGCCTGACTCTCCTCACCTGTGAGGTAGACCAAGAAGTCATTGTGAACCTTCTCTAAAAGGCCACATGTAATATCCCAACAGAGTACTAAACCCACTTTTGATTTCTTCAGGCTACATCCTGTCTGTTACATCTGTTCACTGTCTTCAAGAAGGATACCGAGGGCATGCATGATGAAAAAACACTATCATTCTGTGTAACTTGATCTGGTCAAGGCATTTGACACAAATCAACAGTCAGGTATTACAGAGAAACTGTCACAAATGGCCATATACACCTACACCAAGTGTGTAGACAACTGGAACACATGCGTGACAGAGAAATATGTTGCAGTGTGTGAAGTCACCTCTATCCAGAGTCCAGTGACCAGTACTTTACCTCAGAGCTCTGTGCTAGGCCCTTTTCTGTCCATTATTTAAGTCCCATACTTACATCAGAAATGACTTACACATCCTTTTTCTGACCAGTTTTGTGGAGGACTGCAATTTGTGGACAATCATTGAATCCAAGTGTGGTATTAGTACAATGCATACAGTATCAACACACACAAAGGATTGATGCCCAGACATGGGGACATGATAGACAAAGAAAACTCATGGATAGGATTAGTTCCATTATGAATGCAAATACACAAGATAATATCAATATATACAACGCACCGCTATGGGTAGACCAAGTGGTATGCATACCTTTCAACTAGCCAGAATTGCTCATTATTTCTAAAACAGGCATAACAGTGTCCCTTCAAACATCTCCAGCAGATGTTACATTTTGAGGGAGTTGTGCTTGATTCCCCCATAGATTGCTGATGAATCATAATTGCTGGACAGGTGTGTTCCTGCAGAGCCATCTATGATCACTCACAATCAAATATGTTATGTCAAAAACATGGGCCTACTGGTCGTATTATTCTGATTTTGTCCATGATTGTGCATGCTTCTGTCTACTGTTGTTCATGTGCCTGTTACAATGTGTTCCACTTGGTTGAGACCTGCACTGAAATTACATTCATATTCAGGCAACTCATTTTGCACAGCTTCATAATATGATATAATCCTTATTGTATATACCATCCCTGATATATGTCATAGGTTCATAGGTTCATACTAGGCTATCTGCCCTAGGGCATTTATAAGCCAAGCCAGAGTGTGTATGGCTTTCGCCACCCATTTTAAATTAATTTTGCTATGCCCTGTTTCGAGGTTAGTATACTGTGCCTCTGTCTAACAGTGACACAGAAGTGATACCCGGGGTAAACCTATGATCTCCCATCCACTCATCAAGATTCCTCTTGAAGAGAGTCAATGAAGGACTCTGCCTAACCTGGACTGGGATTTTATTCCAGAGTGAAGGGAGCCTCTGGGTTATGAATCTGTCCCTCCAGCATGTCCTATTTATTTCAGTGCTGAGGTTCAAGTCCCTCGAGCGTAGCTCGATGGGATTTGGATTTTCTGAGGTGCAGCATGTCCATTAATTCCAGGTTGGACATGGCTTTATACGTCAGGCACAGATCGCCTCTGAGCAGGCGGCATGCCACTGAGTAGAGCTGGAGTTTCTTTAACCGGGCAGCATACGGCATCTGTTTGAGCCCCTTGATCCTCTTGGTGAGGTACTTTTGGGGTCTTTCCAGTTGCTGCAGGTGTCTGGTAAGGTACATCCCAAAAGGGACATTGTACTCAATTATGGGCCTGATGAGGGATGAGTAAAGAGGCATGATGACTTCCCCTGATCTAGATGTGAATCCCTTCATGATTAGGTGGGCTATATAAAATGTTTTTCTAACCATTTTGGCCACGTGGTTGTCAAATGAGAAATTGCTATCAACTTGGGTCCCCAGGTCCCTAATTACTTCTTCTGTACTTAATGGATTACCACCTATGTGGTAATTTGTAGGCACTTTGTTTTTGCCAAAGGGGATGACTATACACTTTTTGGCATTTAGCTTGAGGCCATGGCTCTGGCACCAGTTGTCTGTTTCTATGAGGCCCTTTTGGAGGATGCTTGTGTCAGCTGGAGAGTCTATTATGGTGCCCAGTTTGCAGTCATCTGCGAACTTGGTCAGCCACAGTCCTTCCATGTTGGCCTGTACCTCCGAGAAATATATACCGAACAAGAGAGGTCCCAGGACTGAGCCTTGTGGAATGCCACTTGTAACTGGTTTGGAGTCTGACATGGCTCCAGCTATTCTAACCATGTGGGTTCTGTCCTTGAGCCAGTTTGCAACCCATCTAGTGACATAGGGGTTTATATTTAAGCTGGTGAGCTTATCTACAATGCCCGAGTGGGGTATTGTATCGAAGGCTTTTGCGAGGTCCAGGTAGGCTGTGTGGACAACCTTCCCCTTGTCAATGGCCTTGGTAACTGTTTCAAAGAAATCGACCAGGTTTAAGAGGCAGGATCTGCCCTTAACAAAGCCGAACTGGGTAGGATCCAGTGTCTGTAGGTCTCCAATATCTTTATTTATAAGGTCCATGATGATCCTTTCCATAGCTTTGCAGACCAAGCTAGTGAGACTTACGGGGCGATAGTTTCCAGGATCTGTTGAGGCACCACCTTTGTGGAGAGGGACCACTGTTGCTGTACGCCACTCTTTGGGTACATATCCTGTCATGTCCCTTGTTCATGTCAGGATGCTTATATCACAAAGTGTCTGCTCCAGTGATATGTCACCTTGTGTGACAGTCACATAATATACAATAACTATGCAGTCCATACTGTGTTATGTCGATATGTGATTAGTGTTCATGCTAGCACTGTCTTCATTGACATGCTCTCATGTGCTGTACATTACCATGTTTCACCTGTCGTCTTCTACTATGTTCATTCCCTACAATTCATCTGTCTGTCCCTTTTCAATATACACACTTCCCCTGACTATTTATTTATAATCCAGTCTATGTACCCTTACTGATCATTTACTCAGCTTTTATTCAGTATGCCTGACACAGGTTTCCACAATACTCTGCACTGTATACACTTTCATGTAATGTGTTGGAAATATGCACATTGCTTTAATAATAACCCTGTTAATCATTTTGGCATAGTGCGCAATCATGCAGACCTAGTTTGCCTGTAGGTAAAACATATTTACATGACTGCTGGTGTCCCTGTTGCTATACATGGTTTCCTGGCAGGCAACACTGTTGCTGGCCATGAAAGTGTACTTGTTTACATTTAAACGCAGTGTGCAGCATGCATACGTAATTAGCACTGCTGCTCACCAGGCAGAAACATAAACTCCATGTAGCCTTCGTATTAAGCCTACATTGAGTTTATTGAATCCCAAAGATTATTTTAGTGCCAAAGGCAAAATCCTTTTTTGAATATAAGCCAAATAAATATCCACAAAATGCTAAAAAGTACTGGATGTGTATGATTTCTGGGCCAGGTGACTTTCATATCATACTGACAACAAAAACCTAAGAATCTTGACTGGCTTAAGGCAAGCAGATATATGTTCAATAATCTTAACAGTGTTATATGAAGGATGCTCTTCACATATGTGTTGACAGACATGTTTATTTCAGCTTCCATAAAGAGCTTTGACATTTAAAATAGAGGGTTGTAGTTTGAGTTTATCCTACATGACTCAGACCTCATAAGTATAACTATTTTAAGACAGTAAATTGATTACATTTTGAAAGTAAATTCCCTTGGATATGAGAGTAGAGAAATATTTGGAGCACCTTGACAAGTCTGGCTACTTGGTTTGCCACGTTTCAGAAAGCTGCCCTTGAGATGTTTCCATTTGTCCTCTTTTACACTTAATACAAAGCCAGAAAATGAGCAAGATGTGCAGACATGTAATGTGTGAGAAAATAAGTTAATAAGACAACATGTGCAAGGTAATGTGTCTTTTTTCTTCTGTAAATAAAAAGAGAAATTAAGCATATTAGGTATGTACACAGGCAGAGGTATGCATTTCACTAAAATAAGCAATACACATATGTCTACAGTAAATACTATTTGTGTAGCATGTTATACAATTTGCTCCTAAGTCGGCTGTGACACCTTTGCATTATTCATGCAATTGATATCATTCCTAAAATCTGCCTCTTCATGTAACTGATGAATATCACCTATACACCTCTACCACAGCCCTTATTGTAAGCTATGTGGTTTCTTATAGTTCTTTCTTCTTTAAAGAATACTTAAGCAAATCTTACCTATTTTCAGATAAATGTTATGAAATTTGCTTTGTAACTTGCAAGTAGAAATGAGGATCACAACATTTTTTCTGCAAATATGGCAGTGCTTATTATGTCTTGGTGGAAAAAAATGGGTTCTTTATTGTTCTGGGTATTTGCAAATGATGAATTGAGTTTGTCAATAGACTTTTAAATGCATCCACTACTGATGCTCTATGAATCAACTGACCAGATGGCAAAAAAGTTTCAAGGGAGGAATGCTTTCCTTTTACGTGATATGCTGGCATTCATAGCCGGCCTTAGGCATAGGCCAACTAGGTGGCCGCCTAGGGTGCTGCTCTAGCAGGAACACTTTTCCAGTAATCTGGATGGTGTAGGTAGAACAGTATGGGGGCACAGGTTGGAGATGGGGGACACTGTGGAGAAGTTTTGTCTAGGGTACCACCAGTTCATCAAAGGCCGGTCCTGCTGGCATTGAAAAAGCTAAATGAATATGATTGTAACCTTGATGAACAAGTATGCACAGGGCATTTCTTAAGTAAACAATTTCCTTTACTCAGAAGAGTTTCATTACTTTCTGAAAAGAAAATCACACAGGAAAAATATTTTTTATATTCACTTGCTTAAGAGCTGAAATGGAATCCTTAGACATTGATATCCATTGAGTTCTCAAATATACATTGATACAAAATCATTGAGTATTCCTACATGAAATTGTAAGGTCTACAACAAGCACCTAAGTCTCAGGTGTGTGAAGACCAATGTCTTTCAGCTAGTGTCTTGGGCATCTTGTATTTCACATGAGCCACCACTCAAGCTCAAACCTGACGACATGTTTGGGCAAGATATGGTAGTTGTACAGAGTGAGTGCAGCTGCTCTTCATGCCTGAACACTGACGCTTACCAAAGTAGTGTGGCAGCAACATGAAGGGAATCAGAAGGGGTGGGATCATAGGGTTTCAGGCAGCAATCATGCATGGGATTTATCTTTATGGAAGGGGGACTTCATGGCTAGAGAGGGGAGTTTAGGGTGAGGGAATAATTGTGTACTTTTGGTTTGGGTGTGGGAGAGGTATTTTAGATTTATATAGTTGGGGAAGTTTTAGAGTTACTCGAGAGCATGGGAGAGTTTAGGATTAGGAAGTGATTGGGTACTTTAGATTTAGGGAGTGGAAGAGGAGTTAATGGACTAGGATGCTGGAGCTGAGATTAGGTTTACAGAGAGGTATGTAGAAATTTTGGTTCATGTAGCAATCAGGGACTTTAGAGTTAGAAAGTGGGAGGGAATGCTATGGTTAGGGTTAGGGACTAGGTGGGAGTTTTAAGGTCAGAGTTATGGCTTTCTTAGGGCTATGCAATTCAGTTTGATCAGGTGATAGAAGGGCATGGTAATTAAATAGAAATGAACTAGTGGGAACTAGGATACTTGCCATTTAGAGCAAGTGACAGACAGCAAGTATGTTGCAAGCTCTTAGAATGTGAACAACTGTAGTGGACTCAGAATGTAATTATATGTTTTTATTTCTTCATCTGTTAATATTTTACCATATTGCAATTACTTTAATATATTTAAGATTTGTACACTTTTTCACATAATGTGATAGGTGTAGTTGAAGATATTCAGGTTATGACATTTATAACCTTGAGTCTGTTTTAATCTACAGGAAGATGCAGACGTGGAATGGAAGTTTGCGCGAGCAAAGTTATGGTTATCTTACTTTGACGAAGGAAGAACCCTGCCTGCACCATTCAATCTGGTGCCAAGTCCCAAATCATTTTATTACTTTGCAGTAAAAGCCAAAATATTCTTAAGTAACCTCTGTAAAATAAAGACCAAAACCTGTGACAATGATGTCGAAATGGGCATACTCAACTCAAAAAGAAGGGTATGTATTTCACAGAGTTCTGTTTTATTCAGCTAGAAAAATAAACTTTGCAATGTTTCTGTATGTATACAGTTGTGTTAACCAAGTGGTCTTCTGTGCATATTATGCATTCTCATGTCCAATTCAAGAATGCAATTTAAAATAAATCTACAGTATAGTTAAACATGGCAAGTGATTCAGGATTCAGAAAGGCATTGCAGCACCCCTTGAATAAAACGTGTTGTCATAAATGAGGTGCATGAACAAATTATCTTTCTCTCTCTCTCTATCTATGTATCTACATATATATCTATCTATATATATCGATATATATATATATATATATATATATATATATATATATGGTTTACTATCATAAATTCAAAAATCAGAACAAAACGTGTCTGCATTTTCGAATTTATACATCAGAAATGAACATTTCCGATTTGTCCTAATGTCGAAAACAGCTGTGTATTGTCGAAAATGTCGCTCGCGACATTTTCGGCAATACACAGCACTCCCACCCATCCCGTAACTACCTACCTAACGAGCCTAAACACACAGTTATGTAGGGGGGCTGTGCCCCCCACACCCCCAACTTAATATTCCAACTCCGAGATCGCACTACAGTGAGGAAAGGGATGTATTTCCCTAACCGCACTGTACCGCGATCCCCTCACATGAGCGAACGTTAGAATTGTGAATGCACAGTCCATTCGCAATGGTAACGTTCGCTCACATCACCTGCTGAAATATGGAGTATTCGAACATCTGTTGTTCGAATACTTCATAGCCGTGCAAGTGCACGTCGGCATTGTGATAGTAAACCTATATATATATATATATATAAATTAAGCTGTATTCCAGCAAAACCTTGAAAAACTTCAATTTAGTATAAAAGTATCACTGTGACTGACATGAAAAAATTATCTGTGTGTGTATGCATGTGTGTGTGTGTTTGTGTGTGTGTGTGGGTGTGTGTACATGTATATAAGGTCCATGTCAACTTATTGAGAAGCAATGTACTGAAAGTTACAATACTGAATGTGCAATGTTGAAATGTCGAAATGCTGAAATTTTAAAATATTGAAATTAAAATACCTACTCAACCACATGTGTAAAGAAATGAAGGTATTCCCACACATAGCTCATAAGTTCATAGCTAATTACTATAGCTCATAAGTTCATAGCTAATTACTAGGCTAACTGCCTTAATGGGACATTATAAGCCTAGCCAATTTCACTTCCAAAGGTGAGAAATCAAACACTGTACCTTGTGTCTGCGACTTTATCCATTACACCAGTCCATACCCACTTACCAACACCCATCCATGACCCAAGTTAAAGCTCATTTCCAAGTTTCTTTAATAAGTGAATTATATTCTTTATCAACTGGCTATGCTCTGGTGCAATGCACATATGTAGTACATGTATATGCGTTTAATATGTATTTTAAGTTCAGCATTATAAAGTTTCAGCATTTGACTTTTGCAGATTTTGCACTGAGTATTGTAGTTGCAATTGTATATGCAAATATTTGATGGTTAGGGCTGCAGAAAGGGCTATGTAAGGGGAAGGATTTAATGTTGTATGTAGAGTGTGTCTGTGTATTGTGTTGTGGTTGTGTTGCAGAAATGATTTTCTAATGTAAGGGTTAGGGTTTGGGTAAGGGGCAATGTTAAAGTTTGCACGCATTAGTACGGTGATGCAGAAGGTGGAACCGTGATGTCGTTTGTTAAAGGCATGGTGGGGGTCTTTATAACAATTTTTTCTCACCTTACTATTTTCTTTCAGCAGTCTCTCGCACCTTGGTGCCACTTTGTCAAAATTGTATGAATTAATCAAAATAATTAGCTTTTGATGGTCAATCTGATGATGGAAAGTATTGAGCTTTTGAGGCATAATAGGTGTCTGAGGAACATTGCACATGCCAGCACACTTGCATGGGGTTCTTTTTCAGTATGAGATTAACTCTGTTTAGTGTATGCTGACATTCTGATAAAACATTGTACAGAATGCAAAACTTTTTCATGTTGCCAGAGACACACTGCACCAAGGCTGTAGCTACTGGCATCTGCACTTACTATTATCTGCTCAGTGTTACCTTGTTATGCTCATACTGGAGCTGTTTAAGCATTTCTTTTATTTTAGTGAAATTCTAGGCTTCACCATGTCCCCAAGACAATGGCATATTTTTAAACATTATTTTTTAAAGTCTATAAGATTCTGAAGAGAGCTAATACACAAGTGCACAAAAAGTTGATTGTGCTTAGGGTCTCCTCTTTTCAGTTACACATAATGGAATTTGGAACTCAGTCATTGTCTGGATCTTGTTTGTATCTGGTTTGATACCACGTGTGTTTATGTAATACTCTAAATAGTGAAGTTCTGATTTATTAAAACCGCATCAGTCTTGATTACACTTAAAACCTGAATCTTTGACCATCTACAGTACTGCTTCAAACCTGAGATCATGCATTTGCTTTTTTATCAAACCACAGGATGTTATTCAAACATAACATCAACACCATCTAGGCCCTTAAGCAAATCAATAATTTTACACTCTTAGTCTAATGCTATATTTGACAGAAACCATTGGAAACATCTAGAATAGAAAACTTTGACGTTAACTAACTTGGGTTTCCTGTCTTCTAAAGTGGGTAATATGATCCTTTCATATGTCATGGCATGACTGAGCATGTCCAGGTCAGGATAGATTCTTCCTTAACCATTCTTTGTAATTACTGGGACCATATGAGTGCTTCTCTTGGTTCAGTCAACTTTCTATAATGCTAAGGTTCTACACTCATTTCAGTTTTGCCGATACTTTGGACAAGAAAATAAATGGCATCTTTCTCAGAGTAGTTAAAGTGAATAGAAAAGCATTCAGTTTTACTTTTTTTCTTACAGACTGAATTCAAGTAGGCTGAAATCACCAAACGTATTTGAACTAACTTCATTTCTTCTTCTCGTAATTAAGTCAGTTTTATTTATCACAGGTCTGCTGAGTAAATTTATTTATGCCTCAACCATCTCTCACACACACATACCCAAAACTGAAACTTGCACCCCTTCAACCCAGACATGGCTAAACATTTACCACTGCACTTGAGTTTGCCTGCAGGGCTTCATTTTCAGTATTTGCCTCATGCAGATGCAGAAGCTTCAGGAAACTTCTGTGGGAAGCACATAATAGCATAGTAACCTTGCCCCGCTATCTATTTTAAAAATCACAACTGTTCCATATATTGTAATTTTTACTTAACATTCTGCATCTAAATTTGCTACAGTAATAACCAAACTCAAAAATGTTTTATTTACATTATTTTATTGCTGTAACTTATAAAATCCATTTTTTTTCACCTAGTACCTAAAGAACACTGTTACTATAATTATAGTTTGTGTTGCAAAGTTTGCCATTTACACTTCTTTAGAGATATGAAGATTTGTTTGAAGTGTGAGACCATAAATTGTTTCTAACAAAAAGCTAATGCTCCACCTATTGGAAGTTACAGTGCAAACTTCCAGACCTGTATTGGAGGGAATGAGTTAAGCAGCTATTCAGATGAACTGACAAAACTGCAAAAAACAGAGGTCAAAATGAAGAAAAGGCTGGTTGGTTGAGTATGAGACTTCTCAAGAAACACTATTTAAAAAAAATGGTAGAGTTAGAGGACAGAGCATGCACAGAAAACCTGATATTTTCTGCTGTACCAGTGAAACTGGAAGAAACACACTCTAATAACTTTATGAAAGCACAGATAAGCATTTGAAGTGGTATTCCACAGCAGAATTTGTTAATTGAAAAGGCACATTTTGTGTATGACTCAAACATGGCCATGCGAAAGCAGCCATGATCTGTGTTAGTAAAGATGCAACCTTACCAAAAGAAAGAGCTGAATCTGACAAAACTGTGGCAGAAGGATAGAGTTTTAAAAACTGGAGATAGTAGATTATTTGTCGAAAATGATTATTCACTGTACACCAGACAGAAGAGAAGCAAATTTATCCTAGTACTGAGAGAATGTTAAGAGGCAGGTGTGAGTTTCAAGTTATTGTATCCATCTGTCTTCAGAATATTTTTTCCTGGAGGATGAAAGACTTTTTTTGATACAGAACAGGTTAAGGATGAAGTACAAATGTTTTTCCAGCAGAAAGTGAGACATCAAGCATATGGACATTCTGCTTCTCATTCTTCTAATTATAAAATGACATAGACTTTTCCCGTGAAAACTTTTCCAATGTTCCAAAGGAAAAGGCTTGAGAGACAGAAAAAGCACAGGGGTCAGGAGTGCCCTGGGTTTGAACCAGAGTCTGGTCTTGGGAGATAGAGATGAATGAGAAGAAGATCAGCAGCACTGAAATTAGTGACTAAATGAGGAACTATTAAGCATGAATCACATTTGTAAAATATGGCTTTACAAGAAAAATTGGCTGAGAAAGATTAAACTTCTGTGGACTTTATTAAACTTGTGTATGGGCCGAATAGCATATACCACCATTTCATTTCATTAATGTTTGGAAGGACACCGAAAAGAAAACAAGTTTATTCTTAATGGTATTTGTATAAAACATTTAATGTTATAACTTGTATTTTATATAGTAAAGCATATTTTTGAAGTAGGTAGTCAGAGGTACCTAAAAAGTATGTTTAAGTTGATATGCTGTAATCCTGGACTATTGGGTAGGGGTACAGTATGTAAAATTGTACTGATTATAATATATGTAAAGATGAGATGTTTTCTTTTACTTTTTCTTCGGTGAACATCTGGACAAATGTCTTTGACTTAATTTTAAAACACGTTTTCTGTTTGCTTTAAAAATAAGAGAACACTGTTAATGCAATAAAATGTTTTGCTTTAGCAAATAAATGTTCAGTGTGAGTTGAGAAATCTGCAGATGAGGACAGTTGTACATTCTGTTCTTATGTTTCCATGGACACAAGTTGACTACAGATGCAGGCAATAAATTCCAAGTTTGAACATCTTTTGCTAAGGAAATGTAAAATTAAAATGCATAAGGGCAAGCAGCTTATAACGTTTGAAATTATTGGAAGTGAATAAGAGAATGCAGACTTTCTGCTAGCTAAATCCCTCAATACATTTACTAGAACAGTTATCATTTTAAAGATGGCCAGTGCACATTTTGAAGGGTAAAAGTTAATTCTTTCTGGAAGCATTCCCACTGTTTTCTAAACATGGGAGGGAAATAGAGATATGACAAGAACAGACAGCAATTAGTGCAAGTAGGAGTACATGTTGTAACACGCATATTAGTATGGACAACCTTAATTTTAAGTTGCAGCTGTCAATTTAGGACAATTATTCATGTCATGAGTGTTATTTGAAGATGTACATAGTTTGTGTGTTTGTTTTAAATTAATATATTATGGTGGTGCTCTGGGGTGTGTTGGATTGTGTTTGTTTGAGGGCTCTTATTGAAAAAATGTCTTGTAAAATGTGACATAGGCTTAAATGGAGATGACAAGGAACAACTGTATAAAAGATTAACCTGACAAGTATTAGTGACTTCATGTAACACAAAATGTTGGAAATAGACATTTTAAAAAGCTGTCATATATAATAGGTGGGAATAATAACTTCTTATCATATTGGCTACACTGTTCATATTATTTTGGAATGTTGGTGGCCTCACAGATTTAGACAAGAAGATAAGAATATTCAAGTATATTAAGAAATGGACAGTGCAAATAGCAATGCTACAGGAGACACACATGGAAAGAAATGAGCATGGGAATTTGATAAAGAAAGGATTTCAGGATGTATATTCAGCAGAATATCAGGCAAAGGAAGAAGGAGAATAATTATACTAATTACTAGAGGAGCTCCAATAGTGATAGAAGAGAAAAAAGATAATGTAAGTTTGTGGCAATAAGGGGCTACTGGCAAGGGAGGAAGATTACACTGGCATTTATTTATTCTACCCCAAACTGCTATTATGGAGCTTAAGAATTTTGTGGGAGAAATTTTCAGCTTTCAGCACAGAATATTTCTTATAGATGGGAGCTGGAACTTGATTTGCAAAAGTGAGGATGTAGAGGGTAGATTTCTGAAGAGGTTTATAAAAATATTTGGCATGAAAGATGTGAACTTGGTAGCAGGAACTCAGAAAGAAATTTACATTTTATTCCCTGATGAATGCTGAATACAGTAAAACAATTACCTACTTGGACCTAGACGCCATACCATTGTTTATTAGTTAAACAACATAGACTGTTTTCTTCAATACTAGACATGTGATGGCCAAAGGCTAGATTACTGTTTTATGTGTGTCTCCAAGTCCCTGACTATTGGGTCAGCTCTTAGGGGTGTATTGTCAATATGATAGCTACCAGGGGTGGATGATTTCCTGAAGGGCTAGCCACTCGATGGTATAAAATATGGCTCTAGGTGATTCAGTCATGTTGACTCATGATGCCAAATGGGCATGGGTAGTTACCAGTGATAAGTGGGTTGAGGACCCGGCCTAGTTCAGTCTACACCAGGTACCCATGCTAATGGTGGGAGGGGTGTATGTGCTCCTATTGACCATTGTGTGCCACCATAAAGCCCAGCAGTCCTGAGTCAATAAGCTACTGTCTGGCTAGTGTCTAGTTGCCCAGTCTAGGTTATCTGGGATAGCTCTGTTGAGTGAAAGCTGGACATAAAACCAATCAACCTGCCAAACATGAACTAAGAATTGCTACACTTAATAAGGGTTCACTGATGGGATACAGCTTGGAAGTGCATGACATGATGATAGGGAGGAGGCAGGACATTCTATATATCCAAGAGGCAAGATGGAATTGCAGTGCAGCAAAGTCTCTTGGCTTGGGATCCAGAGTCTTCTACTCAGGAGGGGGGCAGGCTAGAAAGTGTGTGGGAACTGTGGTGAGAGACAGGCTTCAGAAGGCAGTGAGGGATATCATCAGAATTAGTGACAGACTCATGGCAATCAGAATCCAGTGTAATGATAGGCAATATTCATAATCTCAGCATATGCCCCACTGCAGGGTTGTGATAGTGATGAAAAGAGTGCATTCATTCAGCAGTTACAGGGCCTACTGGATAAAGCAGCGCAACATGAATTGGTGTTGTTAATGGGTGACTTGAATAAACATTTTGGGACAGACAGAACAGAAACAAGGGCTGCCTGGGTCCACATGGGTGGGGCCACAGGAATAAAGGAGAAGCCATTCTACACCTTTGTCTACCAAATGGCTTGATAGTAGCCAACACATGGTTCAGAACAAGAGGCAGTCACAAGATCACATACAAAAGTGGCCAGCATGCAACTCAGATAGACTTCCTCCTGGTGAGGAAAAGGCACTGGGGAAGAATCAACTATTGCAAAATCATCCCCAATGAAACACTCAGTCCAGAGCATAAACCACTGGTTGCCACAAGCAGCTGCAAGCAGTGGTCAGAGAAGGCTCTAAGGTAAACAGAGACTAGGCTGAAGACCTAGAAGTTGACTGAAGTGAAAATAAAGCAGTTCAAGGAATTACTCAGGGCTCTAGCACCCCCAAAAGAGGAATAAATAGGTGGAGTCAAAGAAGAATGCAGCACCTCAAAACAGCATGTGTGAGAACTACAGAACAGATATGTGGCCAAGCCAGGTATGGAAATAAGGTACATAAGGAAAGCTGGTAGTGGAATGCAGAAGTCCAGGAAGTCATCAAAAGAAAGAAGGAGTGCAGGAAAAAGTGGGAGAAAGAAATGACCAACCAGGCTAGGACGGAATACTGGTTGGCTAACAAAGAAGCTAAGAAAGGAGTTGCATTTTCAAAGAATAGGGCATCAGAAGCACTCTACCAACATCTAGATATCACTTATTATGTGACACAAAGAAACTATTTCAGGTTGCAAGGCAAAGACAGAAAGATAAAGAAAATAGTCAGACACCCTTCGTAAGGGATGCCAGCAACAACCTGCTCACCAGTCCACATGACATCAAAGGTAGATGGAAGGAGTATTTCCAGCAGCTTCTGAATGAAGAAAACCCCACAGAAGCTGTTCTGACCCAGAAACAGCCTGCAATGAGTGAAGAAGAGAAGCCTACCCTAGAAGAAGTAAGACTAACACTAAGGAAAATTAAGTCAGGGAAAGCAGCAGACTCAGATGAGGTCACAACAGATATGATAAAGATGCTGGGAGTGATAGGGCAGAAATGGCTCCTGAGGGTACTCATAGCATTGTGGAGAGAAAGACGTATCCAAGATGACTGGAGAATAAGCATCCTTGTGCCAGTGTACAAGAACAAAGGGGACATCCACAACTGTGGGCATTACATAGGAATCAAACTCCTATCACAATGTACAAAAGTTTTAGAGAGGGTGATTGATAAACAGATATGCAGTAATAGAATGTAAGATGGAAGATGAGCAGTTTGGATTCAGATCAGGATGCAGCACAACTTACCCGATGTTTGCAATGAGACAGATAGTTGAGAAGAAGTTCGAGATGAGGAAAGAGTCCAACTGGGTATTCCTAGACTTGGAGAAAGCATATGACAAGGTCCCAAGGAAGCTGATGTGGGCAGTACTGTGGTGGTTCGAAGTCCCAGAAACATTGGTATAATTAGTGCAGGTGATGTACAAGAACTCAGTGATTCAAGTACAAACAATGTTCGGTCTCAAAGTGGGGTTTCCATTGGGAATGAGTGAACACCAGGGTTCAGCTCTGAGCCCACTATTGTTCACACTGATGATGGACTACATTAGCAAACAGGTTGGAGGGGACATATCAACAAAGTTGCTGTATGCAGATCATGTGGCATTACAGACAGACTCTGACGAAGAAGTCCAGCAAAATATAGAGCAATGGAATGCAAAACTTAAGGCACATGGGATGAAACTAAGCACAGATAAGACAGTGGTAATAGGGAAATCAGAAGAAGCTGAGAATTGAGATAGAAGGGAAGATAGTGGAACAGGTAAATAGCTTCAAGTATCTGGGAGGAGTGATTGACGAGAAGGGAAGTCTGAATGAAGAGGTCAAAGCTAGAATCAGAGGGGCTGCAGCCAACTGGCATAGAGTGTCAGATGTAGTCTATAACAGAAGAATGCCAAAGAAGCTGAAAGGTAAAGTGTACAAGACAGTGGTGTGACCAGTACTACTATATAGCACAGAAACCTTGGCAGTAAAGGCAGAGCAGATGGACAAGCTAGAGATGATGGAAATGAAGTTCCTAAGAAGGGTGGTACGATGCACTCTGTCGGACAGATGAAGAAATGAGGACATAAGTGCAGAAGCTAAAGTAGCTCCAATTGTGGAAAAGATCAGTGAGAACAGATTATGGTGGTCTAAACATATGCAGAAAAGCAGAAGACAATCTAGTGAAGAATGTAGGAAGAAGGTAAGAGGAAACAAGGATGTCCAGGTGTGAAAGAAGATCTGTGACAGTCAGGCATGAGTTGAAAAAAAAAGGCAGTGTGTGACATTGAATCAAGAGATGGTGACAGTTAACATGATTCCCAGACCCACCCCAGAAAGCAGGAAAAGGGGGGGGGGATGATGATGATGATGGATTTTCTGAGGAATACTAGTATGCATTTTATGGGCATTAGTTTAGTCCATGCTCCTGACACACATGCGATTTGTTGTGTCTTCCCTTCCTGGTTCAGTGTCAGTGGGGGATTCTATGGCTACTCCTAGTTTGCAATCATCTGCCAATTTAGTCAGGCAGAGCCCCTTGACTTCATGGAAGTAAATAACAAAAAGGAACTGTCCCCCCTGTGGGATAATCCTTGAATGAATGGCCTCTGGCCTCCACTTGGATTCCCCTCTCTTCTTCTTCTGTCCTCCTTCCTTCAGCCAGCTACCCACCCACCAGACCACATAGTTTTTATTAACCTCTTGGGTTTGGACAAAATGCCTGAGAGTGAGAGGGTAAAATTTCAAATTCCAACCATTGAACCATTGGTGAACTTTTTTATTACCATTGATTGCATTGTTTTTCTTCTCAAAGAAGTTTGAGTCATCAGGACCCTCATGATTCATCATGACCTTTGAAAAAGAGAATTGTCAGATTCTCAAAATTAGTTAGTTAGTTTATTTTTGTTATAGTGATTTCTATAGCATAATTAAATTATATAGGTTTCAATGAATGTGGTGTGGTTCTGGTTTGGGGGTAATGGCTGGCTCACCTTTGCTGAGCTGCTCTTCTAGGGTTCTCATTTGCTAGGCTTCTCTGTTTAAATAGCAATTTCTGGAGAATCTATGGTTCAGGACCTTGATATACAGAAGGTCAAGGCTATTTGAAGCTATTGGGGGAATGGGATGGGCTCTTGATTCAGTTTTCAGCATTGATGACTTAGAAACAGCATTTGATGATTTGTGATAGTAGATTAGTGGAGGGGAGAGAATAGATGGAGGGAGGAGGTGAGGGAGGTGAGGGAGAGTGGGAGGCAAGGCCTTATGGTTGTTTGGACTAGGAGGGGTGATTGATTTGAGTGTTTGCCAAATTTGATTTGTTTTTTGTTTTTGTTTTGTTGTTTTTTTAGCTCTTATCTTTTTCTTTTATCCTGCTTTATATTTCTCATTTTTTAGCATGTTTTGCATATTTTCAAACTTTTTCAATTCATGTTGTTTGGTTTTGTTTTTGTTGCTGGCTTTGTTTTTGTTTTAGGTTGGTGGTCTGTGTTGGTATTTATTACTCTATATTGCTTGGTATTGATGTGTATTGTTCCACTATATTTGAGCAGTATATTTCAGGGTTAATTTCAGACTTTTTATTCAGATTGAATAATAGCTAGGTTTCTAGTAATAGGAGAAAGGATCTGAAGTTAGTGTTAGAGTTAGTTTTTGCTTTTTTTTTGGGTTTTTTGGTTTTGGGGTTTTATTTTTTTGCTTTTTTGTTAGTTTGCATTTGTACTTTAGGTGTGCAATTGGGTGGTATTACTACACTATCCCATACTAGTGAAGTCCAGATCCAGTATGTTTCCTCACCTGGTTGTCACATTGACAGTCTGATCCAGATATTTTGTGCATACAAAATCCAGAAATGTCTGTGCCAGCATATTTGGTGTCATATATGATTTCCAGTTAATAATGGTATAATCAAATGTGCCAATTAATATGGTATTGAGTTCGCTGGAGAGTATTTCCATTAAGCTTAAATACATGTTATGGGTTTCCTGGATCATAGAAGGGGATCTATAATTTCCAAAAAAGTGATATGGGATTTTGCATATGGCGATTTGAATGTGGTGAAGTTCAGTTGTATTGTCCTGTTTGACCAGCCTTGAGATATATTTACTTTTGATGTAAATCAAGACACCTCGACCTTTTGTCCCTGTCTTTGTAGTAGCTGCTAAATGTGTGGAGGGCATTATAGCTTGTACTGCTGGTGTGCTATCGTCATCTTTAAACCATGTCACAGTGACTGCACAGACATCAGCATTCTCTAGGGTGAGGAGAGCTTGTAGGTAGTGATTTTCCTATTTAGACTTATAACATTGAGCAGAAACACATGTAGATTTCCTTGGTTTTGATTTGCTACATTGGAAGTACTTTCAGTTTGGCATTGCCTAAAAAAGGCACTATGGTGAAGGACAATGTTTTGGCTAATATTTGAAAGCCTAGAGAGGACAGGTAGAGGCCTTTCTTGGTAAAGCAGCATGACCTGTTGACTATTTCCTTCCGTGCTGACAAATATTACTGCCCTTTATAATGACACCAGAAGCTAAGCCAATTATTAAAGTCAATCATTTTCTAATTAGTATTGTGGCATCATCATTCGAGAAGGTACAATATTGCTCAGTGCTAGGGTCATACAA
>NC_056733.1:1363915996-1363933496 GCF_019279795.1 Protopterus annectens
TGTGCCTCCTGTGGAAGGTTGGGCGCCGGGCTGGCAACTCGACACCGTAAAACTCCACTGCCAATCATGAGCGGACAGATGATCCACTGTGGTGACCCCTAACCGGGAAAAGCCGAAAAAAGAAGAAGATACTTATTATAATTTCCATATGGCATCCTGTAGTTAATGTAAAAGGCTGCACCAGCCCACCTGGGAGTAACTCATATCTCATAGATTCATATGCATTGGCGCCGGAACCATAGAGTGAGGGGGAGGGTCACCCCCTCACTTTTGCAGCACTTGCAACATTTCAACCATCCCAGGTGCATAATTGCATCAGCTTTGCAGCACTTGCAACATCCCGAATGCACGCCTGTTTGAATACAGGATGTACTTAGCAGGCGGATTTCTTTACAGACTGCAGGATTTATTTTCTTTCTTCCAACTGCAGAGCCGCAGTACAGGATGTCGCAGGAGAATTTACTTAGCAGGTGGAAGGCAGATTTCTTTACAGACTGCAGGATTTATTTTCTTTGAACTGCCGTTCGGGCAGAGTGGAGTGTAAGTTAAAGTCCGCTGCTGCATTTAAGTGTTAGTAACTGTTCTTTCTGAAGTGCCATTTGCATTTAGGGGGAGAGAAGTGTGTGTGTAAGTTAAAATTCGCTGCTGCATTTAGGAAGAGAACTGACATGTTAGTAACTGTTGCATTTAGGGAGATATATATATATATATATATATATATATATATATATATATGTGTGTGTGTGTGTGTGTGTGTGTGTAAATGCCTCCAACAGGATACATCTGGTGGCTAGAGGTACACAGGTTCAAACCCTGAACCTTGGGTGCAGGTAAAAAGAGCCTAAAGTCCCTAGCCACCATCACTTGTGAATTCATGCCTCACATACTTGTTTTGTTCTGTTCCTCATTAAATCTCTGGTTTTCAGGAGCAGTAAAACAAAACATTTTATGCTAGCAATTTTCTAAGTTTATAAGATTAGTATTTGAAATGTGTTCCTATTTTTGGGGCTGTATTCCCCCATTATTTGCTTTGTTCTGTATTTTTATGCTAGGAGGTTGAGAGCTATGGTGATAAGTGAGAACTGAATTCACTAAATGACAGCCATTTAAGTTTGTCTTCCTGTCTTTCAGGAAACTGCTGATTTAGCTTATTGGTATGTTGTTCTGACTCTAGTGTACAGGGTTCTGGGTTCAAGACATGGCAGTGAAATGTACAGTGGTAAAACATTTTATGCAAGCAACTTTCCAAAATTATACAAGCAATGTTTAAAATGTGTCCCTGGTGTTTGGCCTTTTGCCCCGCCTCCCAAGTGAAAATAAGTGCAAGAAGCTGTGCAGCATGCCTATGGCTTACACTACTGTGATTCTGTATTTGTATTTTATATATATATATATATATATATATATATATATATATATATATATATATATGGGTCTACTTTAAAAGACCGAACCGACGATTCCCCGACACGGAAAAAACGGACCCCGACCGACAGGTAAGTTTATCGAAAGGGTGATTTGCCGACAGCGGAAAGACCGACAAGGGTAATGTGTGTGATCGACGCGACTGTGTGACAGTGACGGAGTTAGGAGCGGTCAGGTAAGTGTGCGATATTGTGGGATTTTGGGTTAGGCTGTGGGAAAGGTGAGTGTGTGTTAGTGTCGGAGTTAGGGTTCGGTAAGGTAAGTGTGTGATAGTGAGGGACTGTAGTTTAGGGACGGGTTAAGTGAGTTAGGTTTAGAGTGCGGTAGGTGTGTGTGTGTGAGTGACGGCTTTATATTTTTGGGTGGGTTAAGTGAGTTAGGGTTAGGGTGCAGGTAGGTGAAGTGTGCGATAGTGTCGGACCTTGGGGTTAGGGGGGTTAAGTGAGTTAGGGTTAGGGTGCAGGTAGGTGAAGTGTCGGATAGTGTCGGACCTTGGGGTTAGGTGGGTTAAGTGAGTTAGGGTTAGGGTGCAGGTAGGTGAAGTGTGACCTTGGGGTTAGTGGGTTAAGTGAGTTAGGGTTAGGGTGCAGGTAGGGTGAGTGTGCGATAGTGTTTGACCTTAGGGTTAGGGTTAGGGTTTGGGTTAGTGGCTATGCTATGTAGTGTAATGTGTTGTTCGTGTCGGTGTAATGGTGTTCGGTGTTTTGCGTTGTCAGTTTTGTGTGTTGTCGGTTATCTGGTCTCGATGATTTGTGTGTCGGCGAACCCATATATATATATATATATATATATATATATATATATACACATATATAGTGTGTATATAAGTAGACTGTTGTCATGGAAATGTTCTGAATAGGGCAGTTTTGTCGTTATTGGTGCATGCATTTTGCTTCATTACTTACTGGAAAAATGTTCAAACAATAAATTTAAAATGTGCTCTAACTTAAGTCTAACAAGTGTGCTGTATTAGACTTGGCATTAAAACGTCTCAGCCCTTGAAACTCACAGTCATTGAAACAGCATTAAAACCCACACCACATCCAAAGAAAATGCATATGGCCAGTGGTGGATAAAGATTACCTTTGGGATGTACTGATTTTCTTCACTTTTGCCAACTTAGGAATCTTACAAAAAAAGCTATAATCTCTGACAAAAAAAACTACTACTGTGAACTTCAAGAAACTCATTTTAATAAACCCAAACAATTCTGGTCTTCTATCAACAAACTCCTTTCACCTGGAACATCAAAAACTCCCTCCCCTCTAAACGCAGACCCAGATACCCCTAACCATACTGCAAACACTTTTAATTCCTTTTTTATAGAAACCATTCAATCTCTTGCTAGACAACTGAACACCAATAACTTTTACCCTCCAAATAATCTAATTGACTCTCCCCACAACTTCACTCTCCATCCTATCTCTACCGCTTTCATCTACAAGCTTATTCTCAAACTGAAACCCTGCACCCCCTCTGCTGACAAACTCCCTTCTCTCTTTCTTCAAAAGGCTGCTAAACAGATTGCATACCCAATATCTATACTCATTAATAGGACGTTCCAAGAGGGAACCATACCAGATATATGGAAAGTCTCTCACATTATCCCACTACACAAAGGTGGTAGCTCTATTGATTACACTAACTATAGACCTATTGCTCTTCTCTCACCTCTAGCTAAGATAATGGAGAAATGTATCCATCAGCAACTTGTTCAGTATCTCTCTTTACACAACATTATAGCCAACTGTCAACATGGCTTTAGACCTCACCATAGCACCTCCACTGCCCTCCTTTCCTTTGTTGATACTATTAACAACTATCGTAACTCAATCTTTTCTCCTCTGCTCTCTTCATTGACCTCTCTAAAGCTTTTGACATGGTGAACCACTCTTCCCTCATTAATATCCTTCAATCCCTCTCATTTGATAACCTGGCTATTAAATGGTTTACTTCTTATCTAAGCAACAGGCAACAAGCCGTTCTTTGGGACAACCATATCTCTTCCTTATTGCCTGTTTCTATTGGAGTACCACAGGGCTCCATTCTTGGGCCACTTCTCTTCTCCCTTTACATAAACGATCTTAACACAGTAATCCCTCAAGCTACCTGCATCCAATACGCTGATGACTCCACTATTATTTGTTCAGCATCTACCTCCTCAGAGCTACTCTCACTAACTCAAACTACCTTCAACACTGTAGAAACCTGGTTTACTAGATGGTACCTCCTCCTCAATGCTAAAAAAACTAAACTGCTCCTTTTCACTCCTACCACTCGAGCCTCCCCATTAAACTTCAACATCTTGTCAAATGACACCACTGTCATCTCTCCTGACTTGACAACAAAACTACTAGGAGTAACCATTGATAACAATCTCACTTTTGATCAACATACCAACAACATCATCAAAACAGTTAACAAAAAATTAGGATCATTATACCGTATTAAGCCATTTCTCACACCTACTACCAGGGCTACTATCGCCCACTCCCATCTGATATCTACTCTCTTTTATGCATCACCTATTTTCACTAACCTTAAGAAGGCTAACCTAAATAAACTAGCAGTTTGTTACAATAGCATTGCCCGCTTTGCCACTGGTAACCCTTTCAGAACACATCACTGTCATAACCTAAAACTCCTAGGCTGGCTAGAGCTACAAAACTGTCTTATGATCTCACAACTTACTATTGCCCACAAGATACTTTACCAACCTGATAACACCCCTATACTCTCTAAACTTTTAATCCCTTATAGCAATCTTACCTCCCTTCGATCTTCTTCTAAACTCATGACCAAATCTGTAAAATCTCATAACTTAGCTGGTGACTCTCTGTTCTCTAATACTGTAGGTAGGACATGGAATCTGCTACCCACAGATATTACTCTAATCACCTCCTTACCACTCTTCAAACAAAAATCAAACTGTACTTCCAAAATCACTGGCTTTGTTCCTGTAGGACTCCTGACTAACCTTTTTCATTCCCCCTACTCTACCTTAACTATTTACTGTCTTATTAGCTACACATATACTTACTTTTTTTCTTGCCCTGTTGCTCTCCTCTTATGCTCCAACTCACTCCTCCTTTCTCTCCCCCCTGCCCTCATTTCCATCTTCTTCTTTCTTCCCCTTCTAGACTTTTGTTTCTCTCTCTTCTCCTCTCTTGTATTTCTACATTAATCCCTTCTAATCTCTTGTTATACTTCTTTCTCTCCGGATTATTGAAACTAACTGCTAATCTTTAGCATTTTAATTGTGATGCTACTACTGACCTAGTGTATTTTTGTGTGTGCCTTAAGTATTTGTTGTTCGTATTACTAAATGTATATTCTTATTGTACTTAAATTTTTATTAATATGTCTTGTAGTGTAGTTTTATGTATGGAGCTTTTCTCCCCGGGCCTCTACTGAAAATGGACATATATCCAGCTAGACTAGCCCGGTAAACAAATGTAAAATAAATAAATAAATAAATATTATACAAGGAATATAATTTAATAAAGTCAGGAATGTATATCAAAGTACACATGTATGTTTTTTGTTTTGTGTGCAAGGGGGCCTCTGATTTGAAAACATCCCAAAGGTAATCTTTATCCACCACTGGCCATATGCATTTTCTTTGGATGTGGTGTGGGTTTTAATGCTGTTTCAATGACTGTGAGTTTCAAGGGCTGAGAAGTTTTAATGCCAAGTCTATTTTCATTGTGAGACAGTTTTGCTTTGTTTAGCAGATATCTGTTGGTGTTTGTGCATTGCGCTATAAAATGTAAAAAAAAAAATAAAATCCAGAAATGCAACTTGGATTTAAGGATGGGAAATAGAAAATGTACTCCAGGATTGCCCCTCATGCCACTAATGGACAGAGGCATTTCCTAAATGCTGCATCCCTTATATGCGTCTCCTCAAATTATTTATGGAATGATCACAGTTATTCTCACTAGGGCTAATATACAATTATCAGCCATGGGATAGGTAAGACCAATCAGAAAATGTTAATTCAAGAATCAAGCACCAAAAGGGAATTGGCTAAGCTTAAAAAGTCTTCCAAGTGAACCTATTTTGTGGTAGTAAATAGTTGTAAAAAATTGCCCTTTTTAGATCACTAAGTACCCTCTCACCCTCCCCCAGGTCTTCAACAGCATCCAGTGTCTTTGTTCATAGGTAAGTACTGGGATAGCTGATCTTGTGTGCCATTTTAAGCCTAGCCAGTTTGTCTTTATGTGCTTGAATTAAACTATCCCATTTGGTGTTAGGTTGGCCTTACCCTTCCCATAATTGAGAATTATATATTACCCATAGTGAAAGTAACTGGGATCATTCCATAGATAATTTGTGGTGATCCATTCATGGGACAAAGCATTTATGATCTCCCTCTTTTCATTATAAAAACAGGGGACAGTCCTAGGGTAAATCATCTATTGTCCATCCATAGATCCAAGTTGGACTTGAATATGGAAAGGGATAAGCTTTGCTTTATGTGGATGGGGAGTGTGTTCCAGAGCAGTGGTATCCTTCAAAGGATATACCTTTCCTTCCAAACTTTTCTGGTTATGTTGCAGAAGAGATTTAGATCCTTAGACTGAGTGTTTCTGATGTCATTTGATGTGTTGATGTACAGTAAATCCATCAGTATTCGGTTGGAGTATGCCTTGTCTGCCAACACAGGTCACCTCTTTGGAGTCTGTAGGATACTGACAGATATATAGTGTTTTCAGTAATCTAAGCACAATTATTCCTTAAATAACAATTTATTTAACTCATATCAGCGGTGCAGTGGTTAGTGTTGTCTCCTCACAACAAGAGGTTCTCCGGTTCGATTCTCAGCTGGGGTGTCTTATGTGTGGAGTCTGCATGTACTTGCTGCAGTCACATGGGATTCTTCTGGGTGCTCCAGTTTCCTCCCACATTCCAAACACATGCAGTAGGTGGATTGGACACTGAAAATTGGTTGTAAGTGAGAGTGTGTATGTGAGTGAGTGGTGTGAAAGAACTACCACGGGTGTTGTAAACCTTGGCTTGAGATTAGTGTCACTGTGGAAGTGACACTCCAACTCCATGTGCAAAATGGGAAAAGGGGTTGAGGATGGATGGATAAATCAGTAACATCAAAATGTGTTCAGATGTTTGCCTTGATAGGGGTTAGGGGTGCATGTAGCTATATTTTCCTAAGGGGAAAACAGCAATATACATACATTGCAGCTTACTTTATATATGTAACATGATATGAAAGAAAGCCTTTCTTTTTGGATAACGGTCTCTGTCTTGCAGATGCATAAAGATAGGTAAATAGACAAAAAGATGAAAGATAAACATATGCATGGATTGGTAGGTAGACAGGTAGATGACTAACAGTAAGATGCACAGATTGGTTGATAGATAGTTAGATAGACAGATAGATAGATAGATAGATAGATAGATAGATACTTTTTCTTTTTATGTCAAGCTGCTTGCACATTATCCTGTTATCTATTATTATAACATAGTTTTCCAAAAGGCACTGTTAATAGACATATAAATA
This sequence comes from Protopterus annectens, assembly GCF_019279795.1. NCBI lineage: Eukaryota > Metazoa > Chordata > Ceratodontiformes > Protopteridae > Protopterus > Protopterus annectens. The sequence goes on from NC_056733.1 coordinate 1,363,922,943, forward strand.
TGTATATATTTTTATATGTTATTTTTTATATGTGGTTAAATATTGAATATATTAAAAAATGCTTAATGTGCCAGCAGAATTACTTCTGCTCTGAACTGTATATTAGATAGATAGACAGATAGATAGATAGATAGATAGATAGATACTTTTTCTTTTTATGTCAAGCTACACACTTTATCCTGTCATCTGTTTTTGTAACATAGTTTTCAAAAAGGCACTGTTATGAGAGATACAAATTTGTCTATATTTTATGTTATTCTTATATGTGGTTACATGTGGAATATATGTAAAAAGTGGAATATATTTTAAAAGTACTTAATGTGCCAGCAAAATTACTTCTGCTATGAATTGTATGTTCTGGAACACAGATGAAGATGTGTTTTTTGAAATAAAGTTCTACACTGAAGAATGACTTATCTCACTATGAAATATATTAATAATTTAGTTCTGCATAGATATTTTGCTCAAAATATAGTCTTTTTTGATAATAATATAATATTGTTTTTCTTTTAGCTAGATCGGTATCGGCCATATTCTCGAAGTGTGGAAAGCTGTTCTGTGAGAAAACCTATATGCAAGCCAACACGATACCAGGTGAGTAAAGAAATAAAGAACAGCTTGTTTTCTTGTTATATGCTTTCAGAAAGCAGTAGACAAGTACTCAAAGTATTAGATTCTTAATACTTCCTGAAGCAAAAAAGTATGCAATACATATTATTAGAACAGTGATGCATGTATAGATTCCCTTGATATTCAAACAATTATACAAATGAGTTTCCCAACTATCTTAGTATTGTTGAGGGATAAAATCTGAAGTACCAAACCATCCAAGGCTGATTAACAGCCTGAGTTCGAGAGAAAACACAGATGGGTAAGATTGAATGTTCTTTACTGTGTAACCCACCCTGGGGTTGTCATAGAGCAGACTGCAGGAATAGCACCTCTGGATTAAACTGCATGTGCATGTGTATGCTTTATGAAAATAGGTAGGGTATGAGAGTGGAAATTGACCAGAAAAGCAATTGTAACAATTTCAGCATAGTAGGTATGTGAACGCATAGACCTGTACAGGGCATGAGTGCAGCCAAGATGGACTGCATTTGATGGCTATAAGGAGAGTTTAAGAATAGAAGATAAAATCTGCTAATTCCCTACAGAATGATGGCCTATAATTCCAACTCTCTCCTCTCTTATCAGGCATTTTTGTATGCTTGAAAAGGGAATGAACAATTCAGCAAGTACTCTCACAACCATCATGGAGGGTCTATCTGCAATCTTCTCATGCTAGTTAAACAATTACCTTGGCTATTACAATTATTTGTAAGAAAAAAGTACATATGTATACACATAAACACACACACACACACACACACACACACACACACACACACACACACACACACACACACACACACACACACACATATATATACATATAAACACACATAGATATATAGATAGATAGATAGATAGATAGATAGATAGGTAAACAGATAGGTAGATAAAGCAACAAAACCATCTGAAATGCTATTATAGGACTAAAAAGAGCAAACAAAAATAATATCCTGGTTTGACACACTTTAATGTAATAATAACAATATTTATTCTGATTGGTTGTTGTTTAACTGCTTAAAATGTAGTTGTCTTATTTAACTGTGTGTGGGGTTGCTGTTTTTACTTGTCTGAAAACCTAGATGATTTAGTGGTTGAAAGTTCTTACAAGTGAAACATTTTATTATTTTTCAGCTAATGTGTATTGAAGTGGTGTGTTATTTGCTTTCTCTCACTTGCACTCTCTCTCCATATATATATATATATATATATATATATATATATATATATATATATATATATATATATATATATATACAAACACACATATATTCGTACATACCTTTGTTCACTTTAAAAGTAGGGCATACAGTTGGTTGAGTCCATTGAGAAGGCTATTCCATTTTCCCAACTGGCCAGGAACACTGGTTAAATAAATTGCATAGAGTCACACATTAGGTAAATGTAGGCTAAGAAAATCAAATACTGGACTACATTTAGCAGTTTGTTGACAGCTCATATCCTTTTCCTTTACACTGACATTGTCTTATGTGAATTAGGAGGAAAGCGCAATTTAAGTAACTACCAAGTACTGTAGACAGAAACCAGACTTGTCATCTTTATGCATATTTGTTATTTGTGCATTCTAATCTAGATTAACTAACCTATACTTATACTTGCTACTTTAGTGAGGAAATTTTGAATTACTAGGTAAAGATTAATGTCCCATGCCTTCCATATTGTCATGTCCTGTCCTTTTCTCTATGTAAATTTTGAATAAACTATTGTCTAACATAAGTTACAACATCGAGATCCGTTTGGTCTGCTGATATGTTTTTTTATTGATGCAGCATATATACAAAAAAAACTATATATATATATATATATATATATATATATATATATATATATATATATATATATATATATATATATATATACAGTGGACATAAAAAGTGTGCACACCCCTGTTGAAAGGTCAGGTTTTTGTGATATAAAAATGAGACCACAATAAATAATTTCAAAACTTTTCCCACCTTTAATGTGACCTATAACCAGTACAATTCAATTGAAAAACAAACAAATCTGTTAGGGGAAAAATATAAAAAATAAAAAAATGTACAATAAGCTGTTTTCATAAGTGTGCACACCCTTAAACTAATACTTTGTTGAAGCACCTTTTGATTTAATTAAGGCATTCACTCTTCTTGGGTACACACCTGCCATCAATTAAAGTGAGTCTGATTATCCCCAAATAAAGTTCAGCTCTCCTAGTAGGATTTTCCTAACATTTTACTCAGTTGCCCGATACAGCAAAAGCCATGGTTTGCAGAGAGCTTACAAAGCATCAAAAGGATCTCATTTTTGAAAGGTGTCAGTCAGTAGAAGGGTAAAAAAAAAATTCTACAGCATTGGATATACCATGGAACACAGTGAAGACAGTCATCAAAAAGTAGAGAAATATGGGAAAACAGTGATGTTGCAAAGAACTGGACGTCCCTCCAAAACTGATGAAAAGACAAGATGAAAACTGGTCAGGAAGGCTGCCAGGTGACTTTCAGCAACACTGAAGAGCTGCAGGAATTTCTGGCAAGCACTGGTTGTGTATGAGATGTGACAACAATCTCCCGTATTCTCCATATGTCTGGCCTATGGACTAGGTTGCAAGATGGAAGCCTTTTCTTACACAGAAAAACATCCAGGTCTGGCTAAAATTTGCAAAACAATACATCGTCTCCCAAAAGCATGTGGGAAAGTGTGTTATAGTCTGATGAGACCAAGGTTGAACTTTTTGGCCACAATTCCAAAAAGTACGTTTGGAACAAAAACAACATATCTCATCACCAAAAGAACACCGTCCACACGGTGATGCATGGTGGTGGCAGTATCATGCTTTGAGGTTGCTTTTCTTCAGCTAGAACTGGGGCTTTAGTCAAGGAAGAGGGAATTATGAACAGTTCCAAATACCAGTCACTTTTGGCCTAATACCTTCTGGGTAAGATTGAATGTTCTAAAAATGAAGAGGAATTTCACCTTTCAACATGACAATCACCCCAAGCATACATCCAAATCAACAAAAGAATGGTTTTACAAGAAGAAAATTAAAGTTTTGGAATAGCCCAGGCAGAGCCCAAACCTGTATCCAATAGAAAATCTGTGGTGTGACCTGAAGAGGGCTGTGCACAAGAGATGCCCTCACAATCTGACTTATTTGGAGTGCTTTTGCAAGGAAGAGTGGGGAAATATTGCCAAGTCAAGATGTGCCATGCTGATAGACTTGTATCCAAGAAGACTGAATGCTGTAATTAAATCAAAAGGTGCTTTAACAAAGTATTAATTTAAGAGTGTGCACCCACAACAAATTATTAGTTTAAGTGTGTGTACTCTTATGCAACCAGCATATTGAACATTTTTTATTTTATATATTTTTTTCCACTAACAGATTTGTTTGTTTTTCAATTGACTTGTACAGGTCATAGGTCATATTAAAGGTGGGAAAAGTTTTGAAATGATTTATTGTGGTTTCATTTTTTTATATCACAAAAACCTGGCATTTTAACAAGGGTGTGTACACTTTTTATATCTGATGTATATGTGTATATGTATGTATGTGTAGGTATATATATATATATATATATATATATATATATATATATATATATATATTTGTTTTGTGTGTGTGTGTGTGTGTGTGTGTGTGTGTGTGTGTGTGTGTGTGTGTGTGTGTGTGTGTGTGTGTCTAACTTATTTTGTCAAAATGCCTTAATATTAAATCTCATTTTGTCAATGCTGAAAATGTCAAAGCCCACTTCATCGAAGCACCAGAGCTACAAAGATCTTTCCAGTGTAATTAACCTGTTGTATGAGAAGGTGAACTTCACCCTTTTTCAGCTGTAGTACAATCTCATAGTTAGTATATTTAGTTAAGGGGAGTGTGTGGAGTGCAGCCACTCAACGGGGTGGGCTAGGGATGGAGCGGTTTGGGTTTTTTCTTTTTGGGTAAGTGGTTACTTACCATGGGAAGATTTATTTATTATTTTTATTTATTTTATTTAAAATTTCTTGACTGGGAGTGAACGGCTGAGCTATTGCCCTTTTTCAGTGGGGGCACAGGGAGAAAAGCTCCAGAGATATACAATGCAATAAAAAATAGCAATACAGATGCATTTCAATAAAAATAGCAATAGAGAATTTTTGATTGTTAAAATACGTAAGCTACATACATGTATATTTTTGACAGATAAAACAGCACTATAAACAAAAAGGAGAATGTTAAAAAAGTAGAATAAGTTGTATATTCTGGTTTAAAAAGAGAGTTGAGTAAATACAGACTAAAGACATGCTTCTGGAGCATTTCTCCCTGGGCCTCTGCTGAAAACAGGATCTGTGGAACCTAGTCGGACTTTCCCGGTCAACAAATGTTAAAAAAAAAACATATGAGGTTTTGTATGCAGAGTAGCAGAAACATAAAAGATTAGATAAGAATTTCAAGGAGCAGAGTATAGAAGAAGCTTTAGAGGATGCATAGGAAGCATAGGATGAAGTAGTTTATGTTAAATTTTAGTAAGTTAGTTTGACTGTACTATAAAAGATAGATAATAATCAAGGAGTGCGAGAATAATGGCAGGACCACTGTTTTTTAAAGTGATCTTTGGTTGCTAGTATAAATTGTTTGGGGTGAGTCAGGGATCTTATTTGTAGTGGGAGTCTGTTCCATGCACTAGAGGGATGGTAGCTGTACAAGTTGCACCCAGTGTTGGATTTGGGTTTATGGATTTTTAGTAGGTCTTGGGTTGAGCTTCAGAGAAGTCTGGCCGGAGAGTAGTGAGAGATGAGAGAAGATAGACTTGGGCAGAAATTAAGCTGATATAAGACGGAGTGTATGATTTGGACTTGAGATTGTAGGAACAGATGAGGTAGTTTGGGCCAGTTCAGGTATTTTAGGGACAGTCATGAGATTTATATGTTTGTTGCGCTCCAAATCTAGCTATTTTGTCGTAGGTTTATTCTAATTTGGTAAGTAGGGAGGAGTTCAGATTTGTGAGTATTTGAGAGCAATAGGTTAAGCATGGTAGAAGGTAGGCATGGGTAAGAGAAATCCTAGCTTTAGTAGCTAGGAATTTGTTGTTCCTTTACAGTAGTCCTAGCTTTTGGTGGGTTTTTTAATACAGTTGTTAATGGGAAGATGGAATTGTAGTTGGCCATCAATGGTAATGCCAAGGAGTTTGTGCTAGTTTTGACTTCTATAGGAGTATTGTTTAGGGACCTTATGGAGAAGCAGATTCGCAGTTCTGGTCCTTCAATGACTAGGCTTCTATATTTTTAGTGTCGACAGAATAGGATTTGATATTATGGCAGTCAATAAATTGCGGTAAACCCATGTCTGTATGTATATATATATATATATATATATATATATATATATATATATATATATATATATATATATATATATATATATATATATATATATTTGTATATAGATCCCTATCAGTTGATCAAGTTTTCAGAAACGAACTTTATATGGTCAGGATTGTATAATTGAGTTTTTGAAAACTTGAAGCTTTTGAATGGAGATCGCAGTACAGCAAGAATCTGGAAATTTACCCTTTTCTTCACTGTAGTGCAGTCTCGGAGTTGGTATATATAATTTGCAGGGGGTTGTGGGTGCAGGTGTACCCCCCTTGCAAAACATAAAAAATGTGATTTTTGCCGGGTTTTTTGTTTGTTTTATTTTTGATGTTAGAGTTTTCAGAAACTCAAAAAAAAAAAATATATATATATATATATATATATATATATATATATATATATATATATATATTACATTCAATATCTTTAATATCTGACACAAAGATTTAAAAAAAAATGGAAAAAAAAAACATTTACTTAATTCTTATAGTATCCTAAAAAGCGAAGAATCACTTATAAAATCCAATAAGATTATGGGAGTATGGTGGTATTAGCTTTGTAGATTTAGAATCTTTCTCCATTGCTGCACATTTTACCTCTATTATACTCTGGATAGACTCAACCTACATTAGTCAATGGAAGACCATTCAGGAGCAGAGTATACTAAATTCTTATAATTTTGTCAAATGTGATGAATTCTAAATATGTAACAATCCTTTCAGCTGGGTAATAAAATCTACCTTAGAAGCAAATTAATTTTGATCTTTAGTCTCTGTGTTTATGAAAGCAATTCTTAAAATAGTTAAGAAATATATTTTTAAAACCCCATTTTTTTCTTTCCCAATTGTACTCACCTCTTGATTTAAAGAAACTTAGAACAAGGTTAAAATTAATTTACTAAAAAAAATGGATTAGTATTATGGCCTGTTTGCTTTAAAAAAGGAAACGCTAAATTGTCAGAATATTTAATGAATGATTACAAGCTGGATGAATCTGTTAGGAAGTTTATATTATCCATCATTAAGAAAATAAATAAATTTGTAAGTAAATATGAATGAAGAGGAACAGAGTACTTTTCCCCCATTATATAAATACATTAATGCTATCATTAAACGTAAATTGACCTAGAAAGAAGCTTTTTTAAGTTATACAATTATTTTGATGCAAAATTCTGCACTTTTTAGATTACACTGGATTGAGTGACTCAACAGAAGACAAAATAAAACTTTGTTAGTCAAACTTCTTTAAGTTTATAATGGAAAGTTTTTATGTGGAAATATATCTATATGTATATACATACAATATTTGCTACTCCATTTAAAATCTCTAACTTTACTAAATTGACTTCTTCAGTTTGTTGGAGATATAGTAAATATGAAAATGCTGATTGGCAAATATGTTCATGGATTGTGAAAAATTAAATGTATATTGTGAAGAAATAAGTATGTTTTTTAAGGCTTTATGGTCTGATAATTGTTCTTTAACTAGATCAGTTATATTAATAAATGTTCCACTTCCTTTATTTGAAAAAAAAAAAACAACAAAAAATGCTTTGGAGCAGTACCTAGAAAAGTTATTACAAAAATTTGAAATCAAACTCAGTTCTTGCATTCAAAGAATTTTTAAATTTAACTACTATGCTATGTAAAACTGAAAACAAAGTGATTGGTTAACGTCAATAAATCAAACTAAGACTTTTAGTTGTTGCAATAACCTTGAAATGTTGCTTTTAAAATACCAAGACTCTTAACGTGTTAATTGTACACAATTACCTTGATGATGCAATGTATTCCTAACAGTGTATAACAGTATGTAATATTGAATTTCTCCCTTGTTGTGTGTATATATATATATATATATATATATATATATATATATATATATAGATAGATAGATAGATACAGTGGATATAAAAAGTGAACAAACCACTGTTAAAATGTTAGGTTTTTGTGTTATAAAACATGAGAACCATAATAAATTATTTCAAAACTTTGCTCACCTTTATTGTGACCTATAACCTGTACAATTTAATTGAAGAACAGACAAATCTGTTAGGGGAAGAAATATAAAATAAAAAAAAAAAAATAAAAAAACTACAATAATCTGGCTGCATAAGTGTGCACACCCTTAAACTAATACTTTGTTGAAGCACCTTTTGATTTAATTACAACATTCAGTCTTCTTTGGTGGAGTCTATCAGGATGGCACATCTTTACTTGGAAATATTTGCCTATTCTTCTTTGCAAAAGCGCTCCAAATCTGTCAGACTGTGAGGGCATCTCTTGTGCACAGCCCTCTTCAGGTCACCCCACAGATTTTCTATTGGAATTAGATCTGGGCTCTGGCTGGGCCATTCCAAAACTTTATCTTCTGGTGAAGCCATTCTTTTGTTGACTTGGAAGTATGCTTGGGGTCACTGTCATGTTAAAAGGTGAAATTCCTCTTCATTTTCAGCTTTCTAGCAGATGCCTAAAGGTTTTGTTCCAAAAGTAACTGGTATTTGGAACTGTTCATAATTTCCTCCACCTTGACTAAAGCCCCAGTTCCAGGTGAAGAAAAGCAACCCCAAAGCATGATACTGCCACCACTATGCTTCACTGTGGGGATGGTGTTCTTTTGGTGATGCAAAGTGTTGTTTTTGTGCCAAATGTACCTTTTGGAATTGTGGCCAAAAAATTCAACCTTGGTCTCATCAGACCATAATAATTTTTTACACATGGTTTTGGGAGACTTGATGTATTGTTTTGCAAATTTTAGCTGGGTGTGGATGTTTTTCAGTGTAAGAAAAAGCTTCCGTCTTGCAACCCTAAGCCAAAGTCCAGACATATGGAGAATATGGGAGATTATTGTCACATGTAGTACACAACCAGTGCTTGCCAGAAATTCCTACAGCTCCTTCAGTGTTGTTGTAGGTCTCTTGGCAGCCTCCGTGACCAGTTTTCTTCTCATCTTTTCATCAATTTTTTAATAACTCAACTCCACAGGTCAGCACACAATTAAGCTCTCATTGAAAATTATTATTTAATCAAAATAAGGAGAAATTCCATCCAAAATAGAAGCACATAAAAAACATCAGTTCCAAACAACAACAGGTGTAAAAAGCATACCGGTTTCAGCCCATAGCCTTCATCAGTGCTAACTAAATGTGCTCCCAAGTTGCAAACATATATATAAAAGCCCCATAGCTACATTAGGAATGTCATTGGTTAATTATAATTGTTCAGTAACACCAGGGGAAATCAAAGCCCCTAGTTTGATTATCCACTAATGTTCCTTGTAATTTAAAAGGGAATGCAAACCCTCCTGCTGCACATATTGCTTTTGAATTCTGTCAATAATAGTGAAGGTAAATTTAGCAGTGATGTGTTTTAAACTGTGTTTATATAAGGCATTAGTGCTTCTAGCACATCTAATGTCACTTCAATGCTGAGATATTTGTAATTTAAAGGGGAGTGATGTTTGCCCTACATAAAATGCTGAGCAAGTACATTTAGCCATATATACCTGCCAATCACTGCTGCACTTTCCATAAACCAGGATATCAAATACTTTAGAACAAATAGGGGAGGTAAAAGAATTCTGTTTAGGGACAAACTTACAAAAATTTCAGTGTCCACAGGGATGGCAGCCCATTAATTTGCTGCCATCCAGTCTCATATGTTTATCAATTTGTACACCTTTAATTCCTTTCTTATAATGACTGAACCAACCACTCATACTTTTCCCTTTCCTATAGGAAAACCTGCTTTTGCCTGGTAATAAATCCTTTACCCTATCATCCCTGAGTAATATGTCCCAATGTTGATGTATGATATTCTGCAAAAACCCGATATTTGTTCCAAAGTCCATAATAAACCTGATAGGTGAACCTTGTGTCTGATCTTTAACTCAATATTTAAGTGCTTTTTGTCTATGAACTTGTACAGAAGATACAGCCTGTTGAATACTCCTGTTGGAGTAACCGCTATTATAAAACCTTTGTGCCATATCATTAGCCTGTATCTCATAATCAGCCACTATTGAACAAATTCTTTTAAGTTTGAAAAAGTGAGACTTAGGAATATTATTGATGATATGTCGGGGAGGACAACTGGTGGCATGAAGAAGGGTATTAATTTGAGGCTGTTTCCTGTAAACTGTACTTCTCAAAGTTCCATCATCCAACATATTCACTTTGAATTCCAAAAAAGTAATAACTGTAGGATGATAATTAACAGTAAATGGCACCAAATGTCCATAGAGCCAAGGAAGATGCTGTGACTGGCACCATATATCAAATGATGCTCCATATACCCCATGAATAAGTCAGCATATTTGGCAGTTCCTTTTAGTTGCAAATAGCATGAATTATCAAAATAAAAAAACATTTTTGTCAGTACATGTTCCGTGAGGCATAATAAAAAAGTGTTGAACCCAGGATCATTAAAAGACATCTGTGTAAGCCAAAAATGCAGAGCTAAAAGTCCCGCCAAATGTGGAATATTGGTGTATAATGCACAAACATCCAATGTGCGTAGCAACCAACCTTTCTCAATCTGCATTTCTGCTATTATATTAAGGAACTGGGTCGTGTCTTGTATATGAGAATAT